>NW_007113526.1:438463-490821 GCF_000164805.1 Carlito syrichta | reverse complement strand
ATTGTAGAGATGAGGTCTCGCCAAGTTGCCCAGGCGGGTCTCGAACCCGTGGGCTCAGACGGTAAAAGTGTTTTCAATGCAGGGATACTGTCTTCTAACTATCCACCCCTTCATCTGACCTTTTATCATCACCATGGAATACCTCCTCTGAACAGGAAGCAAAGGCACCTGCACTTGAATGTAACTAACTGAAGAAAGTATCTGACACTGCCTGTCCCAGGCTTCTACAGGGGGACTGCAGCTCTCACTGTGGATCAGACACTGCCTCACTGTACGAATGGCAGCATCTTTCCATGAATACCATGCTAAATTAAAACATCGTGGAACAACAAGAACAAAGGAATATAATTTCAAACTGAATTGCTATGTTGTCTAGGTCGGTATCTACCTTAAAACATCAGACGTGGTTTTGGAGTCAAGAGGATGTGGGACCCGCTGAGAGCTCCTGGCAGGGAGAAGTTCGTCCATCTGTGCTACTGAAATGTGGTGATGCAGTGAAGCCTGGCGAGAAAAGAGAGAGAGTCACTTCCTTGGTCTAGATTAGCACAGTGCAGGATGGGGTAGGCTGTGTCTGCTAGAGCTGATGCTCCAGAAAATCCTTAGAGTCACGGTTTCTATGAGTCTACAAATTTTAAGTTGCTCAGTAACCCCTAATGTAATCCCAAATAACTTCATAACCTACAGTTGGAAAAAAACCAAAACCAGGCTTTAGGGACCTATTTTTCTTTTTTTGGCCACAACATTTTGTTTCTTTAATGGAAATAGTCTAGCACACACAAAAGTAGTATAATATATGATAAGGTCCCATGAATTCATATCACCAAGATGAAATAGTTACCAATATTCAACACTTTTTTGTTTTATTTTTCTGAAGTATTTTAAAAGAAAAATTCAAATACTGTATTATTTTTTCTGCAAATAATTCAGTATCTTTAATAGATAAGGCCCTTTAATAATAGTAATTATTATACACAATAAAACTTAACAGTGATTCTTTAATATCATGTAATACCCAATCTATGTACAATCTTCCATGATTATCTCAAAAGTGTCTTTTTACATTTTGTTTACCAAAATCATGAGCCAACCAGATACATACATTGTAAGTGATTAAATGATGTGCTTCTTAAGGACTTAATCTGTGGCAGGACTCACAATCTAGATGTGGCTGATTTATATCCTTGCAGTAGTGTTTTAACATATTCTTCTATTCTCCAGATTTCCCATAAGTTGACAGATCTAGAGGCCTAATTAAGTTAAGATTCCACTGAAGGGCTGAGGGGGGTACAAGAGTATTTCATAGCTGGTGATGTATTCCTCTTAGTGCAGAACATCAAAGGACACCTAATGTCTGCTGTCCCACTTGAAGTAATATGATTCAGCTGGCACCAGTATACTACATCCATTATGAAGTTCCCTGATCAATTTTTCACCTAATGGTTTTAGCATAGTTTATTTTATTAAATAACTAAACATAATATGTAAAGGAGAGGCAATGTAGAAATGCTTGATTCTTTCTCTGTATTTTTCAATTTTCAGATTAATAAACTGCTGCTCTAGCAGTTTCAAAAGATGGCTAAATTTATCTTGTTTTTCAGCAAAATTATGAATCCAAGGATTTATTTCAATCTATTGCTATCATCATTCTTTTTGATGATCAACTTGTCTCATCCCTAGCCAACAGGGCTACCCTCCAAGATGGATCTTGAGATCTTTGATATGACTTTAATGATCTTTGGTAACTCTTTTGTTTTTAGGTGTGACAAGATGTCCCAGCTTCATTTTGACTATTTCTTGCTTCAGACCTGAAATCAGTCATTTCTTCAAAGAACTCTAGTTGTTCTTTTGAATGATCAGTGGCATTTAGGAACCAAAATCATGGCAATAGAAGTGTTTACTGCTGCTAAGCCTTTTTAGTAGACAGAGCTAAAAAAAAATAAGTATATTTCTTCGAGAGAAAAAATAAATAAATCCAGGTTTATGCTGATACTTTTAATTAAAAATAAATACATGCATTTTTATTTAACTTCTTTGATCTTGTAATTCTGTTAAATCATTAGAGTCAACTAAAAATAAAATCCTAAGCCCCCCACCAAATGAATGGACCTCCTCTTGGCCAAGGAGACCCCAGAAAAACCTTAAAAACTTAGTTTCCAGTCATGATGGGATGGGAGGTCAGACACATCTCATTATACCTCTTCCCTTTTATGGTTCAAACATAATAACTGACCAACATTAACATTAAAACAGACATCATAAGACTGATAAGATAGACTCGCAGTGGCAGTAAGATACCAAATTATACACAAGGCTTAAGGTCATGCCAGGTAAGGGTTAAGTCACATACTCCCTATACTTTAAGTGTAAACTATGTTCTAACTGCCCCAGGTTTTTCTTTTTCTCTAGTAGCGAAACAAGCACTGACCCTGGAGATAAGCAATATTAAAACAATTTGCAGCTCCACCAGATGCTGACTAAATGACCCCAGCCTTAACTACAGCTTTGAATGGACAAGAGACTGACTTCATTCACTTTCTTCTGATAAGAAGACCACCAACCATGGACTAGTTCTGGTCAGTTTACAGAGATTACACACATGTGCCTTCATGTCCTGAAAAGACCTTTTGATGTACAGAGTCTAACTTTAATATATTTAAATGTTAAGTCTCCACCCCAAAGTGAACATGAATTTGTTACATGAATGTTTGTTCAGTGCACATGTGTCAGGAACACCTTCATGAATATCCATAGCTCCTTCTGTAACCTGCTGAATATGTATGTTTAACCAACTCATTCAGCATAAAGCTCCTACTCCAACCCTTCCCTCTTAGAAATGCCTGTCTGGTCTTGGCTGAAGGCATGCTTCCCAGCTTTCAGGTGGAATAGCTACCTTGCAGGCTGTAACTCTTTATAAGAAATAAAGTTTTTTTCCTTTTCTAAATTTATAAATTGTATTTTTTTAAAGTTAACATTAGAAAAACAAAATTGCTTCATCTTGTAAGTTTTTGGTTTAACTTTCCATTGTTTCTTTTTGAAAATGTAAGCAGATATGTCCATGTAAATATATATATGCATGCACTTCTCATAGATTACTCCATGGTAATCTATACTTCACAAAATGATTATATAGAGATATTCCTTGTTCTCTTATGAATAACTAAATACTTCACCATCTGGATGTACCACAGCTGATTCAATGAGTCTCTGACTGATGGACATTTAGGCTTTTTCTAGTCTTTTACATGTCATTTGTTTGTTTTTGCCAAAGTATCTTTAGAATATTCCTTAGAGGTGGGACTGCTGCACCAAAAGGATAATTAATGAATAGGGTTGTATCATTCAGTATTCCCTCCAACACCAGGGCCTTTCCCCCACATCCCTGCCAACAGAGTACACTGTCAAACCTTTAGTTTTTGGGGGGTTTTTTTGCCAATCTGTGGGCAAGAAATGGATTTCATTATATGGTCTTTAATAAAAACCACAAATAGAGGATCTTTTGCTTTTAATCCTTAAAATCTGTAATAAAAAGTTCTAAGAAATATAAAGGAAGAAGCAAGTATAAATGTGGGAAGTTTTTAGTTGACTCTTACCCATCTCTAAGGAAGAATGCTGATAGTTCATGGCAGGGGAAAAACAGCGCAGCTAGTTACACCTTCCATTCAGGCTTAACTTTACCAACAATGATATGATATAGTCTTGGAGAAACATGTGTCCATCCTAGATTTACCCTTTGAGCCCCACAAACTCTCCCCCTGGGCTAAAGCAATTCATTTCCTTGTGACATGGTTTTGGGTTCTTCTCATAAATTCTACTCTGCCCCTACAAGTGAAATTAAAATATTCTCAGAGTATAAGTAGATATGAGAGAAACAGGCAAAAGAATAAGACAATGGTGGCTAGGGCTGAAATTTCTAACCAAAATTAAATTTAAGCATAAATCACTCATTTCTTGCAAACTTCAAATATGACTCCAAACCAACCTTCAGGAAAAGAGGGCACTGGTTTTGAGCCTGGGGACACGATGACCAAAACCACTGGGGGAGATTCTCAGCTTTGGCAGTTGATACAAAATACCCAAGGGCCAAAGGTTGCTGCTTTAGCTCCTCTGGTGCTTCTCTAGAAAGAAGGCGCTCACCCTGGCTCTGAAAAACAAAATCCCAAAAGCATGGTCAGCACTTATCATAAAGCTTTAAAAAAGAACTTTCACTCTACACACTGCAGTAACTAATCTTCTTTGTGAAGCAGCATCTCAAAGGAAAACACCAGGTGACTGAAAAAGGTAAACAGGGAAGGAATCGTTCTTGCTGCACACACAGACATCTGATAAAACCACAGCTCAGGCAGAAGACACTAGCAAAACATCAGTCAAGCATGTGCAGATTTATTTGCTCTGGTTTCTTTTCTACAGAATGTAAAATCTGTTCCATGGCATTATTATGTAACAAACTAAAATGAAAAGACTGTGTATCTCTGACACAGCTGAAGGTTCTACCACACCCATGTGCCCTTTCACCAGCAACCAACCAAAAACACAAGTGCACCTGCCTGACCACGGTCCACAAGCACTGCTCAGGAAGACGTGACACCAGTGCATGTACAGCAGCAGTGTTACTGACTTGCCCACAATATGGGACTTGCTCATGAGGAAGCCATGTTTTCATGTGCAGCAATCCCCTTACTAAAAGACTCCTGAAGAGGCTCACTAGGCTTGTCTGCAACTAACATTCTTCCTCAACTTCAATTCTCTCACCTAGCTTCAAGAATTGAAGATGTACCTTTTATGCAAGCAGCAAGTAGTCCATTTGTTTTCAAAAGCCTTCTGCTTAGGAGAAAGAAAATAATCCTCAACTACTACATTCAACAGTATCAATTCTGAGTTGATTAAAAGATAAAAACTCGCTGCTACCTTGAACACATTCTTTTCCCTGCTGTAATGTCTTAACAGGATATCAAAGAGTGCTTAATGGTTCAGATAAAGGAAATGCTAAAAGTCTCCTGGAGGTCCCCCAGCTGCAGGTGCTCAGGATTGAAAAAGGCCACCTGACTAGCTTCAGAACAGGATTGTTTAAATTGTGACACTCAATAAGAGATTTTGGTGCTTGAGGCTCCAACATAAGGGAGGAAATAAGAGCATCTCTGTTTTTCATAAAACTAACATTATGCTTCAATTACCACCCTGTGTTAACGGATAAACTAAATTAAAGCAACAGGCACTAGGAGGAGTTGCTATTACTCATTTTACAGATAAGATAACTAAGGCTAAGACAGGTGAAGGTGGCTCGACCCAGGTCACAAGTCTAATAGCCCTAGAACTGCAACTCAGGGCTGTTTTTCTCAGACTCCTGGGCCGATATTCTTAGTTGCTAAACTACTTGCTTCCAGAATTAAAATTAATCATGATTTAAAACTATCCAATGTAAAATTTGTAGTTTTGGTTCCTACTACAACCATTGCCAATGAACAAATAAATTGTCATTAACTGACAAATAACTGTAAAGGAAATGAAGACATTTAAAATCTCTTCCTTCTAGAAGGAGGTGATGGGGCAAGGTAATAGCATGGGGGTCAGTCTGAGTTGCCCTGCCCTGTATCTCCTGCTCTGTGGCTAAACTAAGCCTTATGTTTCCTTTCTCTTGATAGTCCTTCAGTGAAGTCAATGCTGGCAATAAAAGTTCCACTCTATGGAAACCTAAGTCCTTTACATCCATCTTTGTGTCTAAATGAGTGTGAGCAAGGTTGCTCATACTTGTTAAGTCTAAGATATTAGACACTGCTATATTTCTAAGTCTTAACCCCTTAAGTTCACATTTTAAATATAAAGTGCAAGACAGTGATGTGGCATATATCTTTTAGCTGTGAAAGTTACCCCAAGCTATTAAGAGTTAAGTTTTTTGGTCTTCTTTTTTTTTGAGTTGGAGTCTCACTCCGTTGCCAAGGCTGGAATACAGTGGCACACTCATGGCCACTCTAGCGTCAAACTACTGGGCTCCAGCAATCCTTCTGCCTCAGCCTTCCAAGTAGCCAGAACTACAGGTGCACATTACCAGGCCCGGCTAATTTTTTTATTTATCGTAGAGATGAGGTCTCGCCAAGTTGCCCAGGCTGGTCTCAAACGCATGGGCTCAGGCAATCCACTCACCTTGGCCTCACAAAGTGCTGGGATTACAGGCTGAGCCACCAAGCTCGGCCTAGGAGTTAAGTTTTTAACTTTTAAATCTTCTGCTAATTTGGCTCCAAAATCCATGGGATATTTAAAGATGAAACAAGTTGCAAGCTCTGTTTGTTTGTTTTTTCCCTTAATATTCTGGCATTAACCTGGACATGTCTGTAAAATCAGCCTCCTGACAGCTCTTGCCATTCTTTCAGACTGGCTACAGAGAACAGAACCACAACAGGACATGAATAGTACAGTCAGGCTCCTTGCAGAACAAGCAACCACTTCAATTAACACAGTTACTTTGCATGTTGAATAAGTAGGGGTGATGAACTAACATCTTAAAAGCCACTATTTTGGAAAAAACAAAAAATAGCTGGAAAGCAGCAAGCAACTGGAGTTAATTTTTGCTAACAATGCAACTGCATAAAACCCTTGCACCTGTAATAGGACTGTTCTTCCAACGAAGGTTACTTATCAGGAATAATAACACATTTCTTCCAAATTCCTGCCTTTGATTTAAAACGGAACAACTACTTTCCCACTTATCTCTCTTGTACCAAGGTCCAAGACCATCAAGAAGAAAGGTGCAGGTAGGAAAAAGATGATCATATGTCATATTTTCCTGAAGGTATGGTTGTTTTAAACAACGTACTTCAAATCATCCTTACCCGACTATGCTGGAAGTGAGAACCCACACCAATTCCAGAAGGAGAGCCTGGAGAGGGAACTGGGGAGGAATTGGGAGAGGAATGGAGGTTCCCAGTCATTAATATGCCAATATCATTGTCCATATCATCTGGGAATGGAAGGTCAACAAACATATCATCTAGAGAGGAAGGAAAAAAAAGCACAAAAATTATAAAAATAATCCATACCTCTAACTTAACCAATATCATGTTTTGTTACCCTAGAGCTATTATGGACACATTCTATTAACAACTTAGTAGGATTCAGTGAGGGTCTACTGGGTACTGTCTATTCCTTCATTTTGTACCTTTTTTTTTGTTTTGTTTTTTTTGAGTTGGAGTCTCACTCTGTCGCCCAGACTGGAGTGCAGTGGCCGCTCCCGGCCACCGCAGCCTCGACCTACTGGGCTCCGGCAATCCTTCCACCTCAGCCTTCCGAGTAGCCAGAATTACAGGCGCGCGCTACCACGCCCGGCTAATTTTTTGATTTATTGTAGAGATGAGGTCTCGCCAAGTTGCCCAGGCAGGTCACGACATTTTGTACTCTTATCCAGAGATCTACTAACGTGAAGTATTAACAAAACAGAGAAATAAAGAACATAAAATAAAACCCCACACTCTGTATAGCTTCCAAAGGCATCTAAAAAGATGGTAAATGAGCTAAAGAAGCAATCTAATTATTAAACAAAGTTAAAGTTGACACCACACAAGACTACAGCAGACTCCATCTATGCACCCAATCTAAAATATTGAAGGCTGAATGAATGCATGCTAGTAGGTGTGAACTTGCCCTGAAACTGAAGGCCTATTCCAAAAGCAGATCAAAGCACAATGCTTTTTATTGAGAAATTCTCTCCCACATTATAAAAGTAAGGTGCATCCACAGCAGAACATTACAAATAATAGAAAACCAAATAAAACAAAGAAAACCAAATAAAAACAAATAAGGGAAAACCGTCACCCACAACCCAATCACCATAAACATTTTTGCCATGATTCTTCCATTTTCTCATATATTTCTTATCCCATTGTGATCATACAATACATAAGATTTGGCATCCTTTTCCCCCCTCTCAATTTACCATGAGCAAAAGTCATCAAAAACAATGCAAATGGATACATAACATTGAGCATTTTATAGTTAATAAATAACCATTTCTTAACAAAGGCCTTAACAAATATTCAAGCCAAAAATTCTATTAAGAATAATCAAATAAGGAAGCCAGGCATGGTGGCTCATGCCTGTAATCCCAGCACTTTGGGAGGCAAGAGGTAAGAAGAGTGCCTGAGCCCAGGGGTTCAAGACCAGCCTGGGCAACTTGGTGAGATCTTATCTCTACAATAAATCAAAAACATTAGCTGGGCATTGTGGCACATGCCTGTAGTCCCAGCTACTTGGACAGCCGAGGCAGAAGGATCACCTAAGCCTATCAGGCCAAGGCTGTGGTAGCCATGATGGTGCTGCTACACTCCAGCCTGGGTGACAGAGTTACAGTATAGTAAATTAGATTCCCAATGACTAGCTATCTTTTTAATGTTGCCTTCATACATTTCAAATCAGATCATCAAATATTTATTGAAAGAGTGGCACCGATGTGCAGAAAACTGCCAAGCAGATAATATTTTTGCCTTTAATGAAAATCAGAAGAAAATTAATTAGCCAAGAGAGGAAACTATTTATTTGATCTTGGTAATAGTGCAGACAAATTAAAGCTTCAAAACCAAAAAGATTCTCAAGCCTTCAATCCTCTCTTCACATTTCATGTGTTGTTTATTATGTAACAAAAAAACTCACAGCAGTCCAGTGACTCCATATTATAGCTCTATCCCATATGAAAGTGAGCTCTATCCATACAAGGTCTTCCACTCACCATTGTTGGGGCTAAACCCATCTTCATTGGGATAGTTGGCAGGAGCCACCTGGATGGTTGATGATGTTGGGAACACCAAGATGTGTGTACAAGAAGCATCTTGAGGGGTGTTGAGCTGAGATGACTGCATATTCAGCGCAGTACTTCGGCCAAAAACAGAGCCCATTGTGACAGCATCTTTAAAAAAACAAAACAAAACATATATATACACACACACACACACACACACACACACACACACACACACACTCCCCTTGTGTAGCAATGAATAACCCTGATAATGAGGTTTTTGGAGGGCCTGACCTGGAGCAGGAGTCTGATGCAAATGCCATGATGGATATACATGCAAAGTTGAGCCAAACGGTTTAAATATCTTCAAAGAAACGGACTCAGAGCCTATAGTTATGATAACCCAAGTCTCATTTCATACTGAAAAGGTTAAGATAAAATTGGATCAAGTCCACTGAATATGTTTTAATTACTTGTATAAAGAAGTATTTCTAAAAATAAGTTCTCCACTTTCTTTCCTTCTGTGGTTGTTCACAAAGTATAAAGTACTGTTCTCCTAAATGGTAACACTCTCATGGTCTTGGTACCATAAAACTACTAAACGTTATAACTCACACTTATTGAATGCTTACTATATGCCACCATTTGTGTTAAACTCTTAATTCATGCCATCTCATTCAATCATCACCACATCCCAAAGTAGGAAATATTAACCCCATTTATAGATGAGGACAGAAGCACAAAAAAGTTACATAATTGCCCAAGTGATGTAAGCAACAGGGATAACTTGTCACCTGTCTAATAAGGACATCTATTTCTCAGTGGATTTATGACAAGTAACCCCATTCTATACACTATTGAGTTTTACAAGGAGTAAGTGGACGGCCTCCTCCCATCTGATCAAAGGAATACCTGAATGGTAAAAACAGGTTTAAAAATTATAAAATCATGTAATTAATAAAATTGTAAAATAACTTAGTTGCTGGTTTTCAAAAGCCAGCTAGGTTTTCAAAAAATTAGTGATCACGTTTTAGCCATCCACAACTGATACCTGCATTCACTGAGAGCTTACTGTGTACCAGGCACTGTGGTAAATGCTTTATCCTTGTTTGCATCACCATTCATTCTCAACCAGAGAGACTCTAAACATAAATATCCTTTCAAGACTGCTTGGAGATTTTGTTAAATACCTGTCTGCAAAAGGATATTCAACTATGTAACATGCTAGTGTGTACTTTTTTTGTTTGTTTGAGTTGGAGTCTCACTCTGTCACCCAGACTGGAGTGCAGTGGCCGCTCCCAGTCACTGCAGCCTCGACCTGCTGGGCTCCAAAGATCCTTCCGCCTCAGCCTTCCAAGTAGCTGGAACTACAGGCGCACGCTACCATGCCCGGCTAATTTTTGATTTATTGCAGAGATGAGGTCTCGCCAAGTTGCCCAGGCGGGTCTCGAACCCGCGGGCTCAGGCAATCCACCACCTCAGCCTCCCAAAGGCATGGGATTACAGGCTGAGTCACCAAGCCTGGCTTGGTGTGTACTTTAATAGTTTATTTGGAGGGTGATCTTCATAAACTAACAATAAATTAGAGTCAGGTAACAATTATTAGCTATGACTCTAAGAGCTCTCAATCATATCCAGAACTTAGTCTCTCCCTCAAGCTATGGTCAGCAAAGATAATAAAATCACAAACCATTCCTCCTGGAAGGGATCAAATGTCTTCCACATTTGAGCCTAAAGTACAATCTTCTCTTACAGAGATATAATAAAAATATATTTGACACTTGTCTGTGAACTTAAGTTTGAGTGGACTAAACTGATGTGATATCTAATTAACAAAACTGACAAGAAGAAATTTACCTGGCATCACTACAAAGGACCCCTGTGGCTCCATGGCAACCAAGCAGGCACTAAGGATAGAAGGAGAGTCTGCGGCAGAGATTCCACACATCCGGCACACATCCTTGAGTTGTTTGCTGATTGTCTGTAGTGAACATTCTCCAAGGAGGATACTCCAATCTGAAATAAAATATTGTAGTCATACACAGTCTTTAGAAATTCATACTGATAGGAGGTTTGAGCTTTTTACCAGTTTTGCCTAGTAATTGAATTGCCATGATTGGACCCTAAAGGGAGTATGGTTTTATATAGGTTTTGCTCTTCGCTATAAAGACAATGCTACTTGACTTCTATTATACTTCATTAACAAAAAAACAAAAGCCTACTATCCTGTATGCCGAAGTCACATCTGAAGTGACCTTTGAGAGTCCAGCACAAACCTAGGAGGATTTTGGCACTTATACGGCTTTTCTATGATGATACCAGTGTTAGTTACTCTATCCTTTCTCCTCTGCCTTAAAGTCTGATTCTTTCACTGCCCCATCAGCACCTTTCTTTGGAAGAGAGCACACTTGAGGGGTGAGGGGGACGTATAAACAATTTTGTTTTACTGTTCTAGGTTGGTTGTTTCCATGAAAGGCAAGCAGCTGCAGAAATGAAGAAGAACCATTCCTAGAATGCTCCAAAGAACTCACAAGTGATGGGTGTAAGGGAAAGTGCTCCAAATGATGCTGCACTAAGCTGTACTTTTCAGATGGAAAAGTTGGCACAATTTTCTCTCTAATGTTTGTGTATTCCCTCTAAGCAAAAACACTATGTGTAAAGAGAGAACTGCTGAGGGTTACAGTACTCTGGAATGTGAAAAGCACTTGGTCCTTTCTTCTGACCTCCCTGACACATGTGAAATATTCACTATTCCTGTGCAGCATGCTACTGTCAGATTACAACCTGCTCATGAAATGTCACTCTATGCAGGCTTCTTTACCTCCACGTATTTTTTCAAAGAAGCTGTTTCTCCCCTTAAAGAGCAAGTGAATGAAAAAACATTTTCATATTCCTATGAACCTCAAATTGAAGTAGCTAAATTAAAAGTGGTCAGGAATATAAAGAACATATGTTTTAAAACCCTGGAAAATCAAACAGAGGTGAGTTCCATATTTCAAAACAAATAAGAAAGAAAAGGCTGTGTGAGTAATGCATCATAACCACTCTGGAAATAAACAGAAATTCACAAAGCCGCCTCTGACATCTAAAAGCTCCTGTCTCACACTGTCCCACAGAGATGCAATGTGGCACAGACCTTAAATCCCCAGAGGAAGGAGCTGGAGATTAGCAAACAGATTTCCTACACACTAAGTTCTTTTTTATTCCTGAAAGTACATTTTCTTTCCATCTTTTGAAGGGTCCTCTAGTCACACTTACCTTCCTCTCCTCTAAGAGATAAGGAAAAAGAGTGTGCCCCTTCTGAAAGTCATACAAGGGAAGGAAGATGGCCTTAATACTTTTCCAAAACACCGAGTGACTAGACTCCATTTTTATCCCCCTTCTCTTTCCTATTATAGTCTAACTCTCCCTTGGGGTTAAGAATAGCTCAAAGTCTTTAAGAAATAAGATTGACTAAAATGCAAACTAGGGAGGAAGATAAAAATTCTGACAGAAATGAAATGATGAATCCCCTAATGTATCAGACCTCCAGGCTCTTGATACAAGATTCATTATAAGTATGATACTCTTTAAAAAATGAAAAGGGTCATATTTTTTGCCAATCTACAGTATAACTTGTACTAAAAACTTTTGTGTGCAATAAATGCCTCAGAAACACTTATCAGATACATATCATATAATATTTTTCCAACTGCTGCTAAAACCTGAAAATTTGATACAGATCTAACTCGCATTGTAAGAAGTGAGATATAAACAGACACTTCCTACAATGCATGGTCTATCTGTACCAGTGACTTTATTTCAGGGATTCCGCAAACACCAGATATCAATATCCTATGAAGAAATAATTTACTATGAAATAATTTACAAGTTTTAATGCAGAAGTCAGCAAACTATAATTCACAGGCCAAATCCTACCTAACATCTATTTTTGTAAATAAAGTTTTATTAAAACACAGCCAACCCTCATTCATTTAGGTATTGTCTATGGCTGCTCTGACGTTACAATGGCAGTTAATAAGTACTTGCAGCAACAACCATCTGGCCTGCAAAGCTGAGAATATTCACAAAGAAACTTTGCTGACTCTGCTCTAATGTTTTTGCATGCAAGAAACCACCAAACTAATCTGTGATATAAGCCTTGCTTTTGTGCAGACCTTAGGAAAAAAAAGCTCCCATCTGTATACATATATTGAACTTCTCATAAATGCATCATTCATTAATAACGCTTAAAAAAAATCTAGGACTATTCATACTACTCTTTAAAAATGTACAAGCAGCTACACTTGGGTAGTAAATGAGCTGAGCTCTGTGCAAGGCCAGGCAGTTGCTAGTGGTCAATTGTGTTCTGCTACAGTTACTTTTAGTGCTTTCTGACTGGTATATTTATGATAAGGAGTATTAAGTACTGGTAGATGGGAATTCAACTTCAAAAATCTGCTTTTTCAAGCTTCTGCAATGAAGAACATCAGGCAGTGGCAATGTGAATAATAACTGCTTCTATTTGTAACTACTTGTCCTCACGAAACAGGATCTCCTTGCTAGTGTACTATCAAAACAAAATAAAAAAACACAAAATGTATCATCATCAAACACCAAACAAACAAATTGAAGGCAGTACTTATATGACTTCAACTATTACCTATAATCTCTGAAGTACAATTTTTGTCTTAAAACTGACTTGTTTTTGCCATTGCCTCAATATGTAAATAAAGGTTAGAAACTTGAATTTACTGAGTATCATCTTTATACTAATAAAATACTTTTTCTGTTTTATATAATGAGATTCAGTATTTTAGATTTTACTTAGATAAACGGTTCTGTTGCTAAAGAAAAGTTTAAAAACCACTGGTTGAGCCCAGGCTTGATGGCTCAGCCCGTAATCCCAGCACTTTAGGAGGCCAAGGCTGTGGACTGCCTGAGCCCGCGGGTTTGAGACCAGTCCAGGCAACTTGGCAAGACCTAGTCCCTACAATAAAATAAAAAAAAAAAATAGCCAGGTGTGGTAGCACATGCCTGTAGTTCTGGCTACTTGGAAGGCTGGGGTGGAAGGACCGCAGGAGCCCAGCAGGTCAATGCTAGGGTGGCCATGAGTGTGCCACTACACTCCAGCCTGGGCAACAGAGTAAGATTACAACTTAAAAAAACAAACGAACAAACAAAACAACAACAGCAAAAACCACAGGTTTATCCTATATATATATAAAAGAATCATAGCATAGTTGGGCGTGGTGGTTCAAGCCTGTAATCCTGGCACTTTGGGAGGCAGAGGCAAGAGGACTGCCTGAGCCTAGGGTTCCAGACCAACCTGGGCAAACTGACAAGACCTCAACTCTACAATAAGTTAAAAAATTAGCTGGATGTGGTGGCACATGCCTGTAGTTCCAGCTAAATGGAAGGCTGCGGTGGAAAGACTGCCTGAGCTCAGCAAGTCGAGGCTGTGGTGGCTGTGAGTGTGCCACTGCACTCCAGCCTGGGCAACAGAGTGAGACTCCATCTCAGAAAAAAAAAAATTCAGAAAATATAATCTTGGTGTTTAATTCTTACCACCAATTTAAAATTTTTCTTCCTTAGCTTAGTTAATGACATTAGCTCAGCCCCCTTCCTCTGTTTCCTGCACATACTGCTCTAGGAATTTCTCACCTTTAAGCTCCCCATGGCCAAGACGCCCAAGTCGCCCGATCACAACTCTCCAGGGTAGAGATGTCATTTGGACAATCCCTATGCACCATTCCCATAACTTCTGTAGTCCAATTTTACGAGCAGATACTTTACTCCTGCGTGACCTAAAAAAGAAAGAAATGGGGAAGGGATCCCTAGATGAATCAAAGTTATCACTTAATAAGACAAACACATGAAAATTCCAAAGAACTTATCCATGCTGTTCCCACTGTGTTTAGATAGAAAACTAGAACAACTCATAGTTGAGGAAAGGCATCAGCACCATTTCACATGCACCATAACATCAAGCCTTCTCACCTGTTTGGTAAAGCAATATTTACAACGCAGGTCTCTAACAATTCCCCATGGAGGTCAGTGCAGGAAGCCAAAAGCCAACGCTGGTCATGAGACAGACAATAGCCCACAAAGAGCACATTGTATTTCTGGCTTGCCTCACCAAACGTCTCTCCCAGCTCTGTCTGCTTGTCTTTGATGGGGGCCAATATAAACGGAGGGGAGTAAAGCTGAATTGGGCTGGGCCGCTGAAATCAAAATCAAAATCAAAATCACTATCAATACAAAGCCAACCAACTTAATGTCTACAACAAAACCCAGAACAACACCGAGGGGAACCAACAGTTTCTCGTGCTCTTTCTCTCCAGTACCGTTATATAAACGGTTATATTTAAATAATATAAGGCAATACTTACTTATTACAAAATGCACATGTATTTTTACCAAAAAACAGGTATAAGAATATTTACAACAGTATTAATCATAATAGCTCCAACTGAAAATAACCTGAATAACCAGCAACAGTAAAATGGACAATAAATTGTGATACGGTCATACGATAACAATATATATTCTTAACGTGTGTATACAGATACATATATAGTTTGTGTGTGTGTGTGTGTGTGTGTGTGTGTGTGTGTGTGTGTGTGTGTGTGTGTGTGATATACATATATTTATTTATTTACGTCGGTGTTTCACTCTGCCACCCTGGCTGGAGGGTAGCGGCACAAATACAGCTAACTGCAGCCTCGACTTGCTGAGCTCAGGCAGTCTTTCCACCGCAGCCTTTCATCAGGATTGCCTGAGTCTCAACCTCCTGGGCTCAGGCAATCCTTCTGCCTCAGTCTCCCCAGTAGCTGGGACTACAGGTGAATGCCACCAGACCTGACTAATTTTTTGATATTTTTGTAGAGACGAGGTCTTGCTGTGCTGCCCAGGCTGGTCTCAAAGTCCTAAGCTCAAACAATCCTCCTGCCTTGGCCTCCCAAAATCTAGTGTATAGGCTTGAGATAGTATGTCCAGCCTATACAATAAGAATTTTAAATGGAAAAGAGAATGAAAAAACGACAACTACAAGCACCAAAATGGATAATTCTCAATAATGAGTTTTAAAAAAATATATAAAATATAAGAATATAAACTATGTGATTCAACTTATATAAAAGTCAAAAACAGGCAAAACTACCTGGTTAGAAGTCAGAAGAGTGACTTTAGAGTCACGGGAAAGGGACATTCAAAGGGCCTCTGAATGCTAGTTGTTTTTATTTCTTGTGCTTGTTACGTGACATTTTTATTTACTGAAAACCCATCAAGTAGTACACTTATGAAAAATATTTTTCAGTATTTATACATTTCAACATGTGTGACCATGTTTGTATGTAATTTTAGAAATCAAAGCCCTAGCTGTCACCCAGGACAAATATTTTAGATAAATGGTGACAAAATGTAATTGTCACTTTTGTTTACAGCTATCATAAATATCTCAATACTCAATATACTACAACAAGGATCTCTAAACTTTTATGAAGGTCCAGAGAGTAAAGCTTATGAATCTCTGTCACTATGTAGTATCAGGCACAGTAATAACAAAATGACAGAATTTTAAATCTAAAGAGGCTTTGATGATATAGTCCATTTTCATTCATTCATTTTAGAGATTCAAAACACAGGTTGAAAGATATTCAGCGATGTGCTCAAAGCTGCAAAGGCAATCTGTCACTAATCCCATCACTTTCCACATAACCAGAAATTCCACTCCCATATATTTATCAAGAAAATTAAAAATATATGTCTAGACAAAAACTTTGTACTCAAATGTTCATAGCAGCACTATTCCCAATAGCCAAAAAATAAAAACAACCCAAATGTCCATCAGCTAACAAATGGATAAAGAAAATGTTAGTCTATCAATATAATGTAGTATTTATTTAGCCATCAAAAGAAATCAAGTACTGATACATGTTATAACATGGATGAACCTCAAAAATATAATGCCAAATGGAAGAAGCCAGACATAAAGAATAGCATATTATATGATTCTGGTTATATAAAATGTCCAGAATAGGCAACTCCATTGAGAGAGAAAGTAGATTAGTGGTTGCCAGGAGCTGGGGGAGGGCAAATTGAAGAGTGACTGCTAAAGAGTATAGACTGAGGGTTGATAAAATGTTCTAAAATTAGACAGTAGTGATATTTGTACAACTCAGAGAGTATACTAAAAATCATTAAAAATAATTTTAAAAGGCGAATTTTATGATATGTGAATTATATCTCTATAAAGCTGCTATTAAAAAGAGCCCAAGCGAGTTTGCCTGAAGTTTTGTGTAAAACAAAGGTTAAATGTCAAATATTTTAGATGCAAGAGTCTGTCTGTGATAAAATATGATTCCCAGATTGTGTTTTGGAAATGCTAGATATTCCATGAAAAACAAAAGTGATACTAGCAATTTAATTTCGTTGAAACTTGTGTGATAAATCACTAAGATACAGTATTATTTGAAAAATTGCTGGCATGAAACTGTGCCATCCCAGAGAATCAGAATTCCTTGAAAGCAGGTTCCTGGCTGTTTTGCTCACCACTGTGTCCTTTGACACCTAATATGGTAGTGGTACACAGCAGGTGCTCAACAATAGTTACTAAATGAAAACACAATGTTTGAGCTGCAACTAACTACTACCTTAAAGCAGATTAAAATGTGTAAACCTCAGCAAATATTTATAATATTTTGGTTCTTTTTCTTTTTTTTTCTTTTTGAGTTGGAGTCTTACTCTGTCACCCAGACTAGAATGCAGTGGCCACTCCCGGCCACCGCAGCCTCAACCTGCTGGGTTCTGGCGATCCTTCCGCCTCAGCCTTGCAAGTAGCTGGAACTACAGGTGCGCGCTACCATACCCAGCTAATTTTTGATTTATTGTAGAGATGAGGTCTCGCCAAGTTGCCCAGGCAGGTCTCAAACCCGCGGGCTCAGGCAATCCACTCACCTCAGCCTCCCAAGCGAGGGATTACAGCCTGAGCCACCGAGCCTGGCTTATTTTGCTTTTAGCAAAGTAATTTATTTCTCTCTTCCAAGCAAAAGGAGATAAAAACATATTACTCAAAGTTCTTTTGTCATTTATTTTATTCTAGTTCTTACTTTATCTTATGAGCTTCTGACGGTGTTCTGCCAGTAATATTTCAAAATGCTATATAATGGCTTCGGATATCTTAATAGTAATTAAGTAGTCCATCTTTAATCCCCACTATGCGTTTGAAACTACAATCACTTTTTACCAAAACATCAAGAAATAATTGCAGAATAATCACAAAGAGGTGAATAACTAAAGGAGTCTATATTTATAAAGAAAGGTAATAATTCAGAATTTCTAGAGACAAACTAAGAAACAGGTAGAGACATTTATTTTTTAAAATTCTAGGACAAGCTATTGGAGAAAATAGATGAATTGTTCACAAAAGTGAAAAATTCAAACTCAAAGAATAAACTAAATTAAAAGTGCAAAAAACAAATTTTATATAACACCAGCGTAAATCAGGTAGGTCATCAGCTGAGCAGCTTTCTGCTTTTGGACTAAGCTGACCTGAACCAAATTACAAGCATGGCATTTAATTACTTGTATCATTTTTTACTTCCAGGCTTTTACCATAAAGGAGATAAACATTTCATAGTTTTCCAGAAAAACCTGCATTATCAGCTAAGATCAGAATTTGGTGTTTTAAGTAGCTCTCTTATGATGAAGAGGTATTTGCTGCCATTTATTGCTGGGGTATTTTTTATGCAATGAAGTTTTTGAAAGCTTTGAAAATTCTAAACTTTGCCCTGTACATCAAAAAATAGCAAGCACTTGTTTGCTTTTCTCAAGAAAAAAAAATTTTTTTTTTTTGAATTGGAGTCTCACTCTGTCGCCCAAACTGGAGTGCAGTGGCTGCTTCCAGCCACCGCAGCCTCGACCTGCTGGGCTCCAGCAATCCTTCCGCCTCAGCCTTCCGAGTAGCCGGAATTACAGGTATGCACTACCATGCCCGGCTGATCTTTTGATTTATTGTAGAGATGAGGTCTTGCTGCCCAAGTCTCGAACCCGCGGGCTCAGGAAATCCACTCACTTCAGCCTCCCAAAGGTGCGGGATTACAGGCTGAGCCACCGAGCCCGGCTTCTCAAGAAATTTTAAAAGTTCAGAGAAGTGTCTTCTCCATTTTAAAGTAAAAAAACCTACTAATTTTTAAATAATGTAGAAGACTAACCAAGAAACCAATCAATCTCTGGGTTAGATAAAACAGTCTTCTGGCTTGCATTTAGTATAAATTTGTTTTGTTTTTTGCATGTTTCTACCTGCCAACACCCACCTCAGGGTTCTTGAGGGTCATCTCAATGCTGGCTGCAGGCCCAAATCCTGTGAGGGATTTAATGTGGATCTGTGTAGGCAGAGGTCGCCTGCACTGGCAGTACACTGAAAATGCCATGGACTTCAAGTATTGAATGTAGAAAACTTGTTCATCCTTCATTGTCTGCAGCATGTACTGGCAAGGCACAATCTAAAGACAAACACAAAACAAGCCTTCTAGAAACTGAGATCCAATATGCCAACAAGAAAGCTGGAAAATTAAACGGCATGAATTTCTTACTTGGATGGTGAGAGGGAACCTTAGTTTTAAAATATATAAATGCTAAACATAGTGTAATTAGATCCTAATTCCTTCCAGTGGCATAAAATGCTGTCCTAAGTGCACAGCAGCAATTTAAGACGTGCCATTATTATGTTGGTCAAGTTATACTGTCACTTAGAAATTACCCTGTTCTCATTTTAGAGGTAAATTCTCAATTTATTACAGGCATTACCATGGCCCCAAAATTCAAAGTCTTGCATTTTAATATACTTTTCACTTTCATAATGTACACACATAGTGTACATGGCTTCTTTAGAGCTAGTGTTTAATTATTGAAACACAAATGTCAAAACAATGAAAAACTACCTTTTCTGATAACTTTAATTGCATTTTCAATTCTACAAGATAGCTTTACTTAAAGTTACATTTTAAAAAAAGCCAAAGCATAATCTTTCACCTATACAATTTTTAAAAATCATTAAACTATAAAGCTGTCAAGGGTACAGTGAAAATAAGTATACTTATTCACTGTTGAAAGGAAAGTAAATAAGTATAACCCTTTCTGGAAAAGAATTTGACAATATTTCTCAGAATCTATGTTAAAAAATGACCTGACATGTGAAAAATGATTGCACATAAGCACATTAACTATGGCTTTATTTATAATAGTGACAAAGTGGGGACAAATTAAGTATCTATGAAGGAATGGCTAAAGATAAAAAATATGCAGTCATTAAAAATGTTGCTTGCGATAATTTCAAATAACACAGAAAACACTATGGTAAATAGAAAAGAATAAAAATTATTTTAAAAATATGATTTCAAGGCCGGGCTCAGTGGCTCAGTCTTTAATCTCAGCACTTTGGGAGGCCAAGGCAAGTGGATTGCCTGACTAGTCCAGGCAACTTGGTGAGGCCTCGTTTCTACAATAAAACAAAAATTAGTTGGGTGTGGTAGTGTGTGCCTGTAATTCCGGCCACTTGGAAGGCTGAGGTGGAAGGATCGTGGGACCGACACTGGGTGGCCATGAGAGTGCCACTGTACTCCCGGCCTGGCAACAGGGTGAGACTCCAAACCAAAAAAAAAAGTATGATTTTTAACTGTGTAAATCAACATACAGAAAAAAGGCTAGCCTGCAATTCTAGTACTTTGGGAGGTGGAGGCGAGAGGATTGCCTGAGCCCAGGGGTTTGAGACCAGCGTGGGCAACTTGGCGACACCTCCTCTCTTCAATAAATAAAAAAATTAGCCAGGCATGGTGGTATGCACATGTAGCTCCAGCTACTTGGAAGGCTGAGGCATAAGGATCACCTGAGTCCAGCAGGTCAAGGCTGCAGTAGGTATGAGAGTGCCACTGCACTTCAGCCTGGGCAACAGAGTGAGACTCCAACTTAAAAAAAAAAAGAATATGAAAAGGAAAAATGGCTAGAAATACACCAAAATGGTAATAATGGTTGACCCTAAAAGGTAGAATTATGAATATTTTTCTTTTAGATCTTCATGCACAAGTTGACCATCCCTCATCCAAAAATCTACAATCCAGAATTCTCCAAAATCCAAAACTTTTTTGAGTACCGACATGATGCCACAGTGGAAAATTTGACACATGGCCTCCTGTGACGAGCTGCAGTCAAAACTTTGTTGCAAGCAAAAAATTATTTAAAATATCGTATAAAATTACTTTCAGGCTATGTGTATAATATATACATGAAACATAAATTGTGTGTTTAGACTTGGGCCCCATTCCCAAGATATATATTTATGCATCTGTAAATATTCCAAAATCTGAAATCCCAAACACTCTGTTCTTAAGGATTTCAGACACAGAATAATTAATCTACTTCTAGTTAAAACAAAAACAAAATCATGTGTTCATCTGTATAACAACGAAAGTAAGGAATAAATTTTTAAATAGTAACCTGGAGAATGAAAGAATTTCTCATATGCTCAGGTAAATTATCCAGCATTTCTGTGTAGCAGCGCATCAAGCTCAACAGCCAAAAATTTCCAGAAGTGGAGTCCTCCTCTGCAGTGTAAGTAAATGGGTCCACCATGTAAATGACAACAGCTGGAGGATAGGCTTGGCTATCTGCAGAGTCGGGCTCTGTGGGAATTCCTATTCTCTCCCTTTCTGTAACACTGGAAAGAGAGTCACTTGTGAGATGCACAGAATAAATATAAATTACACAAACACCAAAAACAAATGTGCTCAATTGATAATAAATTAAATGTAACTATAATATGTATCCTATTATCAAAATAAAGGCAAAACAAGACAGATAGCATTGAGGGTATAGGTGGAAAATGGCAATACACTTCTCAAAATAGGAGCTCTGTTTTTCAACTCCTCTTTCTTTTCTGTGGTTATACTGCACAAAGACATAATAAGTTGATAGTAAGTTTACTAATAATACATTGAGTTTATAAGTTATATTAAGTTATAAGAAGTCTCAAATTTCCTAACACTGCAGCTTTACATAGAATCACGCAGTTGAGGGGAAGAGGGATACAGAAGAACAGAGAAGGGATCCACTGTGATTAATAAGTAACATACCTCTCTTGTCCATCCTGTGAGGGCTGAGAGGAGCTCTGCCCAGACTCAGTGTCTCCGCCACATCCTATGTTCCCTTGTGTTCTCTCTGTAGAACTGCCAGGGTTCTGCCCTCCAACACTACCACTAAATCCTGAAGAAGAGGTAGTGCTTATCTGGCTAATACTAGGAGCAGAGGCAGACGATGAGACCGGTGGCACAGAGGAACCAGACGTGGAACTACTTGCTGCAGGGTTGGTAGAACTACCATTAGAGGTGGGATTAAATGCACTGCCAGTTGGGGGAGCTGCTGATCCTGAATTTGGAGCTAAAGGCCCAGCATTCCCAGGTGTAGCTTGTCCCTGTGTTGCTGCTGGTGGGGTCTGGTATTTAGGTGGTATCAACAGGTTGCTATCGAGCTGCAGAGTGGCTAAATAAGGTGCTGAAAAGAGTACACGTAAAAAAGTGACTTTAGTGATGTTCTGCAGTGTCAGACTGAATCAGAAATTTAGAATAGGTCATTTGTAAAAAAATTATGCTTTCAGGCTGCAATTCTCTAATTATGATACCCAAAATACCACCTCCACATTTAGGCTTATATATTCTGTAAAAATGGAAATACACATGGAGCAACATATAAATTCTAGAAGAGGCTTATTTGAAGAGAAAGGGGAAATTAATCACTTGCAATATTCTGCTTTCAAACTGATCCCACATGCCTTCAGTGAAAAATGAGAAGCTGTACATGTCATAGACATCACAGTACATCACGGTCCTGTGTGTATACAGCTTTACAAGCTTCTAAGTAAAAGTAAGCAGTTATGACCGAGTCATGCTGCTAAATTTGCAAAGTGTGGAGTAAATCACATATAACTTCTTTAGGCAAATTTAAATAGTTTAAAAATATATGTTCACATAAATTAGTATTTAACTACCCAGAACACAAAAACTGGATCTTAATAAATACAGTAATGGAATGCCAACATTACATGAGCAAAAGAAATATAATGTTGCATCTGTAAAGAGGGAGCTGCAGGGGGTTTGCTATTTTACTTCTCAAATTCTACTTTGCCAAATAAATTCCCATTTACCTAGGTGATGGCGGCAAACTTGCGCATAAAGTTTGAGTCTGGAATGATTGTCGTTCTCCTCACCACTCCAAGGTTGGCTAAACCACTCACTCACAAGCTCATCTGTCAGCTTCTGTGCCATTGTCTTTCCCACGCGCATGATCCCATCACGTAGCACTTTGCAGATGGGCTTGTGCTGCCCAAGCCTACACATCTGACACCACAAACAAGATTATTATTCACACCAGGAGCCACTCCTTCATTCAGTAGTATGGTTAGCAAGGGAGATTCTTTCCCATAAACAGGGAAGCATTTTGCTTTCTCCTTTAGGATTATCACATGAAATCAAACCAACCATATGAGCTCGTACTTTCTGGTAATCATAATGTACCCCCAAATTGCTATCTGCCTCTCCAAAACCTGGGCTATGCTCTCTAGAGAAAAATTAATGTTTCTTTCCCCAAGTCAATGCTCCTGAACAAGGGGAGACTGCTGAATACTACCTGATTGCTAATGGACAAATAAAGAATTAACCAGATTCCTGCCTGCTAAGGCTGACTGGGACATATGTCCACTAAAACCTCTTAAGTAATCCCTACTCATAATGTTTTCCCATAAGATAACATTAAAATTTTATGGGCCATCTGTCATACTGTTACAGATATTTGGAGATTACTAATAGAAGGGGCTGCTGAAACAGTGAGTATGCAGATCACTTTTTAAAAATAAACAGTTGTTTTAGGACAATGAAATTCTGTTATCAATCTCTGGACACTAAATGGGTATTTGTGGCAGAGAATATAATATATCTGCAAAAAGTAAATTCCTGCTCACCAGCAGGAGAGCCATATTATTATTCCTTACTAGAGTCAATGAAGTTAAAGCTTACTAAGCCCTGACAAAATTCTCTAGTGCACATTCTGCTTAAGGAGGTATAAATTACTGCCCAATGAACAACCCTAGTAAAGTCATTAAGAAAAAATGAGTGTAGGCACCTTCTAAAAAGGCCTGGCAGTGCTTTTATGTTTTGTAACTTATGTTGAAGTCTGCATTCAAGAGAATGGCTGGACTTTAAAACTGCTTAGACAAGTTTTCTGTGTCAGGTTAATAATGGTCTAATGGTATTATGCATCCATGGACAAGACACTGTTCAGAAGTGAATACTTTAGTGGCTTAACTGATGCCATTCCATCAAATTAGTATCACCGAATTTCTTTGTAGCAACACATAAAGTTTATTATTCCAGGTTACCAATACACAGTGATAGTAAATATCTTTTTTGGAATATTCTGGAATTCAGCATGAAATCTAATGCTTATAACGTACCTGTCACTGTCCTTAACACTTTACAACACAAATACTAATTGCATATAATCTTGCCAAATACAAAGACATTAGAAGGATTAGGTACCAAAAAAATCCCCATGTACACATACTTTGGAAGAAGAAAGATGGCACTTACTTGTCAAAGTTAGACATGATTCTAATTTTTCAACATCAACAGAAATTCACATACTAAATATATAAAATTATCTGGTTTTTAAATTATTATGCTCATTACATTTTTCATCAGTACTGAAATGTCAGAATTAAGATTAATATATGTTAAAACACAAGAAGGGACAGGAATCATTAAACTTATCTTTTTGATTCAGAAACTTTCAAGCTAAACATGTTCATACTATTTTCAGGAACTCTTACTCCCCCACCCCAATGCTCCACCTAATAAATAAATAAAAAGAGATGTGTTCTTTTTGTAAAGCTCATTGACAAAGCTCATTGAGTTTCCCCTGGTGAGGTGTACTCTTAAACTTTAAACACATAAATGGGGGAAAGACCACTAATAGGATTTTAAGATGTGTGATAAGGAGGGGAGAGAAAAGTATTCCAAACCTAATAAAATATAAAACCAAGACAGGAAAACAATTTACTTCCAGAAAAACTTGCCAATTTAGTTCTTTTCTTCATCTTCCCTACTCCCAATTTTTTTTTTGAGACTTACTTTCAAGAAACTTATTCTTTGAAATTCAGTCATAACTAGAAACAATCAGAGAATTCATGTCATAAAAAACGATTTTCATAATAACTTTCTCACCTCATATACAGCACTCAAGTCCCTGAAGAAAGTTTTGGCTCCTTCGAGCAAGGCCTCATTTTCTGGACATACTACAATATAGGCAACATCACGGTGGCCCCCGTATGGGTCCAACAACAGCCTCTCCCAAAATGGCAAGGAGAATGGCGAGATGGTGAGGAAGTCCTTGTCATAGCCTACCAGCAGAGTGGGGATGGGCAATGGCTCAGGAGATTCTTCCGAACCTAAAAGAACATTATAGTTTAGGAAGGTGCTAAAGAGTCTTTCCTACAACCTGGATAATTTAGAAGTTCCTGGTGCACTGGTCTTTTCAACTCTGGCATCAGAAATGTCATTCAATGTTACCGTAACACTCTTTTTTATTTTAAAAATGTGGGGTACAATTCAAGATTAGGAATTCAAGTGGTCATCGTACAGGTAAAGCCTGGGCCTACTTTGGTCCCCACTTTGTCTGGTTTGAGATCAGGTCCCCCTATTGATGTTATGTTCACTCTTAATTATTTCTCAAATCATTTAAATGGCCTCTGATGAAGACCCTTAATTATACGAGCCAGAACTTGCCTATAATGGTTCAATAGGAAGATAAAGAGAGATTAGAGCAAGTTAAAATGTACTTTCCAAGCAGCACTATTTCCTCTCCTTGATGATAAGCATTATGATCCTGACTACAAAAAAGCAGACAGAACCAGCCCGGAAGTCCATCCCAATGAAAATACAATGAGAATTGGGAAGATGAGGAGAATCTAATAAGTGTACTTTTAGGGATTATTTTTCTCACTGTGTTGGATTATGGCAAGTGTGTTTAGAAAACTTGCCTCCAAAAGTAACTTTTGGAAAACAAAGAAATTATAAAACTTAGCAGTCATTGAAGAAAAATTCAATTTTGTCAGTGAAGCAAGGATTTGACAGTAACTAATGCTGCTCTTGATTGAAAAACTCTAACGTTAGGAGAAATTTAAACAGGGCAAAGACTCTACCGTAGGTTCCCCGTCCTGCCATTTTATGGAACTGCTGCCAGGTGAGTGGTCCCTGCACATGCTGAATGTTCTCCCAGGTCCTGCCCGTGCGCTTCTTTTGGATGGCATCTTGGAGAAAGGGCTGCAGAGACAACAGCATACGGACCACATCTTGGGAGGAGAGCATGCTGATGTCCAGCACTGGAAGACAAGCAAGAAGGAACAGAGGATCAAGGGGATTAGCAACCTCCTCTTGCTGTCAGCTTGGGCCTCAACTACAGTCCGTGATAAAAGATCCAATTAGCTGTAGTACACTCTAAGATACTCGACTTAAGAGACAGGAGGAAAGATACTCTTCTTCTAAATTAAATGACTGAAAATTTAGTATCAGCCGAGCTTGGTGGCTCAGGCTGTAATCCCACGCTTTGGGAGGCTGAGGTGAGTGGATTTGCCTGAGCCCGCAGGTTCGAGACCCGCCTGGGCAACTTGGCGAGACCATATTTCTACAATAAATCAAATAATCAGCCGGGTGTGGTAGCATGCTCCTGTAATTCCAGCTACTTGGAAGGCTGAGGCGGAAGGAACACCAGAACCCAGCAGGTCGAAGCTGCAGTGGCCGGGAGCAGCCACTGCACTCCAGTCTGGGAGACAGAGTGACATTCCAACTCAAAAAAAATTTTAATTTAAATTTAAATTAAAAAAAAAAAGAAAATTTAGTATCAAAAACAATGAAAGGGAAATAGGCTATTCAATGTTAAAAAGTTTAACTGAAGAATTGTTTAAAAGTGGAAAAATGGATAGGTCTGACTCTAAAACCACGTAAACCTATTTCCAAGGTTTTGCATAAGAGAGCTCCAAAGTTCCTTACTTTCTGTATTACTTTTATTTACAAATATCAATGTTTTGCTTATATGATGAGTAGAAAAAAAAGAAATTTAAATAGAAGCTTTTAAACACTTTTTAAAAGCTCTTGACTCAAGTATTTTCAAAAAATATGGAATGCATAACGAAAAAGGCAATCTTCAGTGCAGGCAGAGGCATACAGAAACATGGTAGAAACAACGACTGGATTAAGGTCATCTGTATATAGAAGGAAAGAAGGGGATTCAGTGTTTAAGATTAAATTTTCCCTCTGCTAGCAGTCACTTCAAGGAGAGGTTCTTAACCTGGAATGCAAAAGACCTCTGAAACTCTATGCAAAACTGTGTATGTATGGACATACACACATATTTTCCAAGATGGAGTGTCCATAATGCTCACCAGATTCTCAAAAAGGCTTGTGGAAAGAGCTACTTAATCTCAAATTGATGTGTTGTGAATCTGCACAGCCAGGATCCCGAAGATCTTGCTTGCTTCACTCCTACTCTTCTAGCTGATTAGGAAAGGGCATTGATAGAAATCTGGAACACATGGTGCTTAAGGGTTTTTAAGGTATTTCCAGATGTAGCACTAACTACTAAAATACAGGTTGCAAACTGGTGGTCCACATAGTATTTTGTTAAACTTTGGAATGAATTACTCTAGGAAATTTTATACACAAATCTGGATAACCAGGTTCTCTTGAAACTGAGAGACCTGAGACCCCTAGGGCCGAGATCCATAGTCCCCACAATCACCACTCAGCTCACTAGAGCTGAGGAGCAGCTGCTGCTTTCCGGCCCTTCCTGGCCTGAGACTGAAGCAGTGTTCATCACCTTTTATCTTCTAGTCTGTGCTTTTTTTTCATATAGTAAAGAAAAAAAGTTTAAGTACATCTAGTACACATGACTTTATCAAAAGTGGGAAATGACAGACCAAGGGAATAACAGATTTGAAAAACTAAAAGCAAGCATGTTTCTTGTGAACCCTATTCCTGTGCACACAAAACAGAAAGTAAGTTTTTTTGAAAGGATACAATTTAAGGCCTGCTTTTTGCAAATCTATCTCCCACCTTGTTCATTTACATTATACCTATCTGGTACTTTTGAGTATCTTAAAATTTGAAACCCAAGTCTCCCCTGCAATAAAATGTGCTATTCTTCATACTGAAAGAGGCACCACTGATCCACACACACAGATTGTTTTTCTGTCTGAAGGCCACTGCCTAGTAAAAGGAACCATCCAAGCTGATTATCCACATTTTATAAGGGAAAGGCTGCATTTTCTTCACTTCATAAATTCATTCAGTAGACTTTAATTAAGGGCCTACTAAGTATAAGGCACTGTACTTGAACCTAAGTAGTTATAAAAATGATTATAACTCTGTAACGCTTCCTTAGGAGTCTCTACCTCCATGAAGCCTTCCTTGCTTGATCTACGCGGAAAACACCCGTCACTACCTCCTCCACTGACCTCTGTCCTCTGGACATATTTTTTATTATTGTAGATTTCAAAGTGTATTTAAGAAGCTTATACAACCTTCTCCCTTTCAAGACTGAAAGTTGTTCAGGGCAGGGCTCATGCTTCATGTCACCCTTCCAGACTGGCCTCTATTCCCACCACTTTACAGAAACAGCTCTCACTAAGGTCAGAAGACATGTTTAATCTTTATCTTAAATCCTTATCTTAAAATCCAGAAAGTGTTTTAATGCTTTCTGATCAATTTCTCTTTCCTGAAACATGGGTTACCCCTGGCTTCAGAGACATGTTCTCTCTGTCTCCTTGACAGAATCATGTTTCTCTCTCTAGACTTTACCTGTAAGAATTCAGCAAAGCTCTGTCCTAGGCCCTCTTCTCACTCTATACTTCCTCCTCCTCCTCTTCTCCTCAGTGAGCTTATCTGCCGTGCTGCCCTGCTCACCCAATCCCACTAAAGTTATCATCAATATGCCAACTACTCCCTTTTCCCTAGGCTCCAGGCCCAAATGTCTACTCAATA
Organism: Carlito syrichta; assembly: GCF_000164805.1. Classification (NCBI taxonomy): domain Eukaryota; kingdom Metazoa; phylum Chordata; class Mammalia; order Primates; family Tarsiidae; genus Carlito; species Carlito syrichta. Next base: position 462,036 of record NW_007113526.1, on the reverse strand, counting down.
TCTTTACTTGGACATCTCAAAAGGGATCAAACTTCCAAAACTCAATTTCTGAACTTCCTCTCAGACCTGGTCTTCCTCCAGTATACCTATCTTTGGCCACTATCTAGCCAGGTATACAAGTTACACATCCAGGAATCTTCATTACCAGGACTCTAAAGCAAGTTATTGTTTCTTATTTAGTCTTCCTCAATAACTGCCTAGTTTCCCCAAATCCATTCCTGCCATTTTATAATCCACAACCCCCCCACTTTGGCCAGTGTACCTTGCTATTTTTTTTAACTACACAAATATGTCAATGTCTCTTCTTAAAATCCTTCAATGTTTATTGCTCTTTGGATGAAGACACAACTCCCAGCATGTCTCAAAAGGCTTGCTGTAATCTAGATCCTGCTGGCTCCTAACCTTCTTTCAGTTCCCTGAAGGTCCAAAGTTTCAAACAATTAAGGGGCCTCACACTTGCTACTCCTTCTATCTGGGATACCATGCCTTGCTCCCTGTCCTCCTAGCTCAGCTAACTTGTACCCGTCATTGAGATCGCACAGCAAGTTACTAGTTCTTCAAGGGAGCCTTCCCTAACCACCAACCTAGGGTGTTCACCTCTACCCCATGCTTTCATCACGCACAGAACGGTCTGTAATAATATGCTTACTTGTGTAATTATTTGGCTAATGTCCATTCCCAGAATCAATTACCAAGTCCACGAGGGTAAGTACCTTGTCTCTTTCAGTCACCATTTTATCCCCCATGATGCATCAGTGTAGACAGTGATTGAATGAGAAAAGGATATAGCAAGTTGCTTGGCACTCTTAGAGTCCAATTTCAAAAATGTCTGTCAACTGGAGTTTTTAATAATGCAGCCAGTGATGTGCCCCAGTAACCATAATGCAAAGTAAAATGTCATCATTGTTATAAGAGATTTAACACTTTGGGAAACCAGGAAAAGGAGAAGAGCCTCTGTAGGTGGGCAGAAGGCTTCATGAAGAGCTACCGTAGAAACTTGATCTTGAAGAATATGGATTTAAACATGCAAAGGTGTGTAAATGATCAGTCTGTATACTTCTGGTGACTCTGACACTCAGCAGTCACAGGTTTTCAACTGGGTTGCCTACTTATGAATTAATACAAAATAAAAATTTCAGAAAACAATTACTCTTCTCCAAAGGTGTTTCAATATTAAACATTCCCCTAGCCTTAAATTTAGGACAAAATCAATATAGCTCTCACTTTATTTCTTTTTTTCTTTTAAAGAAGTGAAATTAATTTTTTTTGGTCAAATAACAAAGTAAAGAAAGCTTTTAAGTTACAATCACACCAAGACACTTTTCAAAGTAAACCTGTATCCTAAGTCACCTACCATTGCTGTGAGGCCAGGAGTGCACAGTGGCACTTCTCACCAGAGCTTCATCCACTTTTCCACCAGTGGGGTTATCCACATACTGCCGCCCCTGCTCCAACGCATTAAAGCATTCCGTCCAGTAATCATTATTATCTGCTTGTACCCGGTCGTAACTCCAGCTTACACAGGGAAGAGTTTGGCGGTTATTAGAGGAAATGTAGTCCAGGAAACTCAGGGAAGCAAAAGGTTGTGTATGTTGATTCTGGAGGAGAAGGAGAAGGCTTATGGGTGGCTCCTGGGATTTCCTGGCACCCTCCACCTGAGGAAGGAAGGTGGTCTGACACATCATTAAGCGCCTCTCCGCAGCCTGACCAATATCAGAATTCTTCCCAAAAATATCCAACTCATCTTCAAGAAAGAGTCCCGAGTTGTAGCCAAGTTTGCGGTTCATAATCGCACTAAACCCACAGGTACAGCGGTACTGGTCTTCATTGGAGGAATCAGGGATGTAAAGCCCGACATCTGCCCCTTTGATGTTCATGTTGCAAGCACAGATGCAACAGCTGTCAAAGTTTCTGTCTTTAAAAATATTCATCACAGAATCTGAGAGAATCAGGGTGACATAGAGACTGTGGGCTTCAGGAATTGGCTGCATGGTGGCAGGTTCCACAGAGTTGAGGGGCCGCGTAGTCGAGGGGGTAGAGGCTGGTGACCCCTGATCAGTGCTGTCATACTTAACAGACCCTTGACCACTGGCAGTGCCCCCACCTCTGGGAGTTCTTGGGGTCCTGGGTGTTCGTGGTGTGGGGACAGAGAAGCGAGGAGTGGCTGGAGATGGAAGGACTCCTGCCCCACTGTTGCTGGCTGGGGCAGCACTATTCAGCGTAACAGGTGTGTTCATCTGCGGTGTGTTCAGATAGTCTGGATCTGCTAGGCTCCCAACACTAGGCACGTTGCTGCAGAAGGAAGACACCAAGTGAGAAAGGGTGGCACATCACAGATGCCAAAGTACACATACCACCACCCCAGCCACATACTGCACATTTCCTATCAATAATTTGTGTTATCACTTAGAATATTCAATTTTCTCTTTAAAATAAAAAAAAAGCATACAAAGACATCAGTGCAGTATGTAGAGGAGCAAGAAGTAAGGTATAAATAATTCAGCCGGACTTGGTGGCTCAGCCTGTAATCCCAGCACTTTGGGAGGTCAAGGCTAGTGGATTGCCTGAGCCCGTGGGTTCGAGGCCAGCCCAGGCAACATGGAGAGACCTCATCTCTACGATTAAAAACAAATTTTTGCCAAGCGTGGTAGCATGTGCCTGTAGTTCTGGCTACTTGGAAAGCTGAGGTGGAAGGATCACTGGAGCCCAGCAGGTGGACACTGGGGTAACAATGAGCATGCCACTGAATTCCAGCCTGGGCAATGGGGTGAGACTCCAACTCAAAAAAAAAAGAATAATTCAACGTAGCACTTTCCTTCTACTTATTTCGCATTTAAGTAATCCTCATCTTAACCTTTTGAGGAAATGTACTATTTTTACAAGAAAATATGACACTGGGTTTGGTCAATAAAATTTTGAAAACCTGTAACTTCACCAAATGAGTTCAGATGCTAAATTAGCTAGAGGACCACAAGACAAAATTCCCATCTAATCTGTAATTATGCTTTTGTCATTTTTTTAAAAACTGAATTTCTGCCAGTGTATTTGTTCTTTAAGGTTACAATCTATATGTAATAGCTAAAGTAGTTATAACCAAATACACATAAAAATTTAATATTTTTCTAATTTTCAAAATGCAGTCCTATCTAGGCTTGTACTTCATAGCGATAGGTGATCATGAAAGAATTCTATTTTAGGTAACCCATTTCAAGTGCTAGTCTATAATTAATAGAATTATTCCATATGCTGCTAAAAGGCCTTAGTATTAATTAGGTGGTTGTAGAGAAATACACATATTGTATCATAGTTTCCAGCTTATAACAGATTTCTGTGGGGTTGTCAGCACTTCCACTTCAGTTTTTATTTTTCAATATGTTGTGCATACCATATAGTGTAATTATTTTAATTCCCCAAGACTGATGGGGTTATTATCTATTTTCTCATAAGCAATGATTTCTTTTTGAAACAGCCAAACAGAAAACAACAGTGTCTGAAATATTCTACAGTTTTATTACTGTAAAAGATTTTCCTGATATACAGTGGGCTTTCCATATCCATGGGTTCCACATCCGCAGATTCAACTATCTACAGATTGAAATTATTTGGGAGGCTGGCTCACACCCATAATCCCAGGACTTTAGGAAGTCAAGGTAGGAGGACTGCTTGGGCCCAGGAGATCGAGACAAGCGTGGGTAACAAAATGAGACTCCCATCTCTACAAAAAATAGAAAAATTACCCAGGCATGGTGGTGCATGCCTGTAGTCCCAGCAACTTAGGGGACTGAGGCAGGAAGAACATTTGAGCCCAGTAGTTCGAGGCTGCAGTGAGCCATGATTATGCCACTGTAGTCCAACCTAGGGACCAGAGTGAAACCCTATCTCAAAATAAACAAATAAAATAACAGTACAACAATTTAAAAATACAAATAAAAACAATAAAGGGTAACAATGATTCACGTAGCATTTACATTGTAAAAAGTATTAGAAGTAACCTAGAGATAATTTTTTTTTTTTTTTAATCAGAGTCTCACTTTGTTGCCCAGGCTCGAGTGCAGTGGCACAAACTCACAGCCACCAAAGCCTCGACCTGCTGGGCTCAGGCAATCCTTCCATCTCAGCCTTCCAAGTAGCTGGAACTATAGGCATGAGCCCCCACGCCCAGCTAATTTTTTGACTTATTGTAGAGATGAGGTCTTGCCATATTGCCCAGACTGTCTTAAATCTGCCAGCTCAGGCAATCCTCTTGCCTCCGCCTCCCAAAGTGCTGGGATTACAAGAGTGAGCCACCACGCCTGGCCTTAGAGATGATTCAAAATATACAGGAAGATGTGTGTAGGTTATATGCAAATACTAGTCCATTTTATATGAGACTTGCTCATCTAAAGATTCAATGCCCCCAAAGACACTGAGGGACGACTGTACATTCTGTAGATGCACATGGAAAACAGCATACGAGCCCATTCTTTCTGCTAAGAAGGTATTCTTCCAAAGAATAGACTTTTAAAATTCTTAATATTATTTTATATGTATTAATACTGTACTTTAATGCTCCTCCAATAAACTACATATTCATTCACTTATAATGTCAAAGAATGTCTTAAAGAAATGTCCCTTCAAATAATTGTCCTGTAATTTTTAATTAACTATGTCTAAACAACCTGTCTGAAAATTCAAATCAGGCACTGCAAAGAAATTTTAAATCTGATGTACAGTGGTATCTTTTGGTACAGATAAAAAATGACACAGAAAACTTGACTGGCAATCACTGCTCTCTCAAAGACCAAAATAATAAGTGTGTAACAATGATCTTTACTCTAATTGGACTCCTTTCAAATTTTCCTGTTCAACAAAACCCTAAAATTACTATGCAGTTCAGATCAGAAAAGGAACTACAACTACTAACTGAAAACATAAATAATTAAATTACTCCCTAGGTAATAAGAATGGTTTCTCTAGTAGAGTAACCTGATTTCTCCCATTCAATAAAAATGAAATGAGTATCAGTGCTATGCTAGAAGCTAGTTATTCAAAAGAAAGTAAGAAAAAGAAAGCATAGCTCATAAGCAAGTATGGCAGACATTCAGCAGGTGATTTCAGGGATACTCCATATGACAAATGGAGAGTCCAGCGTGATGGAGATCAGAGACTACAGCAGGATTATAGTTAGTCTAGAACTGTACTGGTTAATAAGGTAGCTACTAGCCCCATGTGCTAAATATAAATTAACTGATGCAGAACTAAAAATTCAGTCTTGGTCTCACCAGTCACATTTTGAGTGGTCAACAGCTACAAAATAAGGCTGGTGGTTTCCATATTGGATAGTGCACATAAAAAACACCTCCTTCATCACAAAAAGTTCTATTAATAGTACCAGTCTTGAATACAAAGAATCTTTGGGATGCCAAATGGTAGAGACAGATCTAAACAATGTTCTGAACTATTTAAACCATCATACAGGAAAAGGTTGCATGTGACTTCTGGGGGGAACTTGTGTGTATGAAAGGCTCCTGAAGCTGCTGTGTCGTTTATTTGCAGCTGTGCGTGCTAACCTTATCCTCGTGTTCTAGTTGCGTTGTACCAGTATCTAATTCTGCAAGCTAGAATACAACCAGAGTACAGTAGCAGCACCCATTCCAGGCACTCAGAGTGCTTTTCAGCACAATATTGCTGGTGCATTACTTGCACAAACATTTGTTGTTGGAGTCTTTCAAAAAGTCCTGTGTGGGAGGCAGGGCAGGATTACTCCATTTTAAAGAGAAGACTCGGGTAAAAACCACCCTTTAAAGGCATTCACAGAAGTTTTAACAGGCAGGAACTTAAATCTTCTGACACTGTAGCTGTAGCTTCCTAAGTCTAGAGTTCTCTGGTACTTCTCTGGCACAGTTTTCCATTCTGACATTGACTTTACGTACACAAGCACTAAGCCTGGTAGTGACATTAAAATTTATTTCATCAGGATAGTTTTATGGAGATCACAAACATGCAGCCCACTTTGAAGTAGCTGCCAACATCTTTAAAGAAGAAAACATATAACAATGTAGATTTCCAGTCACTCTTAAAATCAGAAAGGTCTGACCACATTGAACCCACTCCTGCCTAACAAAAACTTTCTGAAATTGAATAGCAAATGTCTCTTTGATGGAGCACACACTAGACCTCAATTGCTCCTACTGGTACCCACAATGACACTGAGCATCAGAAAGTCTTTTCCTTTCACCCTTTCCATTTCAGCTATATATATATCTTGCCTGATTCTGACAGAAATCTGAGTTTGCAGCCTTCTATTTTATAGTATTTAAATCAGCTTATTAAATTACTCATCACAGGGAAAACTGACTCTACATCACTGGTATAAGCACTATTTTGGGGTTAGTATGAAATATTTTCAAGCTACTATAAACACCTTCTTTTCTTCCCGCCAAATCATAGCATCAGTCTGTTGCTGCTTTATTATACGACATGGGTCAGTAAGAGAGAAACTTCTTACCGCCACTACCCAAAGAACATTACCAACTCCAATCAAATGTTTGATTCTATGTAGACACTGATTGGGCATGAACACCATAGTTCTCTATACACATAAACTTAATCTAAGTACAGATGCTCCTTGACTTACAACAGGTTACATCGAAAAATCACCTTGTAAGTTGAAAATATCTTAAGTCAAAAATGCATTTAATATAACTAAACTACTGAACAACATAGCTTAGCATCACCTACCTTAAACATGCTCAGTTGGACAAAATCATTACAGTTGGGCAAAACCATCTAACTCAACAGTCAATTTTATAATAAAGAGTTGAATATCTCGGGTAATTTATTAAATACGTACTGAAAATGAAAAACCAAAATGGGCACTCGAAGTACAACTTCTACTGACTGTGTATTGCTTTCGCGTCATCATGAAGTTGGAAAATCCTAGATAAACTCACTGTAAGTCAGGGACCATCTGTAGATAAAGCTTCATTTAGAAGATAATGTATATTGTCACACAAAAACAAGAGCAGACAACAAAGGGAAGTTTCAAATGATTTGTTACTGTCATTATTCTCCACAAATGTTTAGTTAAAATAAAAATCACATCAAATATGACAAATAACTGACACAATTCCTGTACATACTTGTAGCCATCTCTAATGAAGGTGGCTGCAGGGGGCATAGGCAGTTGTTCAATTTTAGGAGGTACTGCCCACGAAGGCCGAAACAGACAGGCATCAGGTATCTTCAGAGGTAGCAAGCAATGGCTCGGCAACATCTTCAGTGGAGCAAACATGGAGGATCCCACGAAAGGCTGAAAGGATGAAACCTTGTGCACATATGAAAAGTCCTGTGACAACAAAGCAGGGTTGGTGTTAATGATGGCAAAATATTGAGGAATACCACAGTTGCATAATGTGATTTTAAAAAGTTAAAATAGCAACAAAAATGGTCATAATTCAATATTTACCTCATAAGATCATTAGAAAAATGCTAATGCAAAATTTTAAGTTAATAAAAAAGACACTATAATTAATATGTCAATGAGTATGTCTCATGCCACATTCAAAAGATTCTTAGAAACTTATGTATATATGTCACATAAACAACATCATTTAGAGAGGTATATATGAATCTACTTAGAAAGCACCCGGCCTTGGGAAAGTTAATATATTGACAATTACCTTTATTTCCTCTGGCTTAGGACTTCCTAATCCATCTTCAACTTCCATTTTAAATTCTGTGAGTTGTGTTGAAACCATACTGACCATAGGGCTCTCCATCATCCCTAATGCTGTCACTGTCTCTGAACTGATACCATCTTTATAATTCATCACAGGAGAAAATGCAGGATGCTGTTCCAAAGACGGAGGAGTGGGGAACATCCTTTGTAAGTCTGCAACTGCTAAAAATAAAAAATAAAAAAAAACTCTTTTAACAGGCAAGACTTCTAAAAAAGCCTAGTTCATAGCCAAGCGCCCTATTTGGCACACAGACAAAAAAAATCTTTTAACAGGTAGGACTTCTTAAAACATCCTAGTTCATAGCCAAGTATCCTATTTGGCACAAGAAATCATGTCATTAAATAGTTACATCAGTTACACAACAGAATATAAATAATAAAAGCCTCTAAGAAGATGGCCATCAGCAGAAAATTACCCTTTCGTGGAACCTTACCACTACCCTCTTGATGTTTTATGGTTTGGCTTTACATTAATTAAGTGAACCAAGTCTACATAACGTATTTCTTTCAACAACTGATTCCTTGAAAATCTAAGAAGATTAATTAAATAGAAACTAGGAGCAATTAGATAGAGTATGAAATATTATAAATAACTACCAGAATGGTGGTTTATATGCAGTAGCAAACTAGACAAATTTACTAACCTCACAGGTGCTTTTTTGGGGAAACAGTTTCATGCTCTCTTTCCAGACTGACACTAAGATGAAACTTCATAGCTTATTTTAAAAAATGTTTAGAACAGTGATTCTCAACTCTTTTTAAAAAATATCACTTTAACATACTTAAAGTAACCATTATCATTAACAGTGGCTCATCAAGGCACTGATTCCTAAAAGTAGGAACCTATGGGCAATGAAATGCAAACTGTGGATGTAAAATTTGGCCACTAGGGGGTGACATATGCAGCAAATTTGTTAACAAGTTTGGAGCAACAAGTTAAGTCACTGATTTGGAATTGCATTTAGCGCACCCATTTCCTACCTATTGCTCTTTCTAGCAACTTCAACACTTAAAGAGCAGTCTGAGCATGGTGGCTTACATCTGTAATTCCAGTACTTTGGGAGTTCAAGGCAAGAGGATCGCTTAAGGACAGGAGTCTGAAATCAGCCTGGGCAACATAGTAAGACCCTGTCTCTATTAAAAAGAAATTTTTTTTAAGTTAGTCAGGTATGGTGACTTGCACCTGTAGTCCTAGCAACTCATAGGAAGCTGAGGTGGGAGGATCACTTGAACTCAAGAGTTCGAGGCTGCAGTGAGCTATAATTACAACACTGTACCCCAGCCTAGGTGACAGAATAAATTCTGTCTCTAAAAACAAATAAGAAATAAAAATTTCAAAATAAACATTTAAACAGCAAACAGTAGCCACTATATAGACTAAGATCTGACTTGCAGCTGTCAATCAGAAATTCATACAGAACAACCATACCATATTCTGCCCTGGGCAGCAATGTAAGGCAGAGCTGGCTAAAGAAGACTCAGTGTGCTGGGGCCCACAGTCCACGTGCTGGGGCATAGGTCTGCTATGGTAGGGTTACTTCCTCCCTCGGGGCTTCAGTTTTTTTCATCTAACAGGGAAGGCTGGACTAGATATATAATTCTCAACAGGACTTCTTGCTTTTCCTTTGTTTGCAGGGAGAGGAAAGCCTTCTACTGCTTCAGCAATTAGAGGCAGAAAAAGAAGCGAGAACCACCGGGTTAGATTATCTTTTCTGTGTTTCTAAGTAAACTATTATATCACCATTACCCGCTCTTGGCCACAGGTGCTACTTATAAAATAAGGAGAGGGAGCGGCCAATCAGCAAGGCTTCTGATCCCAACTTTCACTTCCATTAGAGATGCTCCACTTCAATTTACTTTCTATAATAAGAGTCTGCATAGGATTTCATTAGACAAAATGACACCTCCTCCTACTTCTAAAACAAACAAACAAAAACCACTCCTAAAACCCCAAGATGATCTTCAAGGCATCTTCTAGCTATAAGACTATTCTATCCTTAAGGAACTTAATAATTTCTAAAACTAGGAATGCAAACTAAGTCAAACAAGAAACTACCAGGAAACCATTTGAGACACTATATAACTGATAAATTCTGAAGCAGAAAAACAGATCTTCAAATGCAGCAGCAGTCAGATCAGTAAGTTAAAACAAAATTTAAAAGCTGAGGATTTATACTTCATAACATCTTCGAAGTCACAGTCAGTGCCTTATAATCTTAAACATCAATGTAGATCTTTGGGAAATACAGAAATTGTATAAATTATCTTCAAGTTAAAATAGTGTGCTTAATCACAGTCTTTTACTTACACGTACTCTTACTAGGATACAAGATTTTACCAAAAAAACAGTTTCACTAAATTAGTTTTAAAATTTCTTCTATAATGTATATTAAAGGGATTTCCACTGTCCTAAAGCTACCTAACTTCTTTAATACTACTACCTAACACAGTCATGTATCTCAGTTTTCAAAGCCTCAGTCATCCTGTTAATTTTATCAAAGGTAAAACATCACCAAAAAAGCATAGACAAAATTCTACCAGTCAGATTTTCTTTAAAAGTGGTCTTCAGCAATCTTATTACCAGATCGTCTTAAGGAAAACTCTTAACTTCTCTAGCTTCAATTTCCTCATGTGTAAAAGAGGAAAAATATCTACCTCATATTTTTGTGCATATTAAATAAGATAATATATGTGTATAGTAAATTAGATAATGTATACCATACCTCTAGAAGAAGTCAGCATGAATTAGTCCTCCCCCCCAAATAGGGTTTGACTGGAAAAAGATGGAACTACTGTCAAGTTACAGAGAATTTCAGAAGAGATGACCCTTAAGAAGTTCTGAGAGGGTATTGGCCTCAAAGTAGGTAAGGCAGAAAGAAGACAGAGATACAGAGACACACTCCAAAACAGAAACATGGTTTGTCTGTTCAATTTTCTTCCTAGAAAATGCCTAAGACAAGGGTAGAACAGCTACCAGAAAGGACAGGTAAGCTGGCTGGCCCACAGTGCTCCCCTTACTTCCAACCTGCCTATCCTGCAAGGCCTACCACACTTCAGCTGGAGCTCTTAAGAACACCAACTCCTACTACCCAGTACTTCATGTATTCACATACAGGATGGAAATCCTCCTGCAGAGGTAGCATCATCACAGTATTCTCCCTTTCCCAAAATAACTAGCTGAGTCCCTTCCAAATTGTAAGTCCTTTTGGAGAATAATAAGAGGGGAGACCCAAAAAATCCCAGAATTTATTTATAAAAAATTGTGTACCCATTCTTGTATGTTTACACCTTCAAAGTGCTCTCCATTTGATGCAATAAACCTATTCAGAGTCCCTTTTCCACGGCTCAAAACCAGTTTTTGAATGCATCGATTTCGAAACCTTTTAGAGCTTCTGCCATTTTTGTTTCACCTCTTTCACATCAGTAAAATATTTCCCTTTAAGGACATTTTCATCCAGGGAAACAAACAACAAAAGTGACTCAGGGCAAGACCGGGTGAATAGGTAGGGCGGGGCACAGGGGTGCGTTTTTGGGTCAAAAACTGCTGAACACCCAGCACAGTGTGAGCAGGTTATTCATGTAAATCACCCATTGTGAAATGGGCAAACGCATTCAAAGACTCTCCCCCAGATAATTCACTGAAGCTGAATGTAGCCTCTTACAACAACACTAGCTGGTACACTGACGCCAATGGAGTCCTAGAACACTAACCTAGCAGGGGAAGCCTGTACTACAAAGGGGCCTGCGCCCACCTTCCTGCAAAAAATTGTTTTTTAGGGGTCCCCCATCATAAATGAAACCAATTAAAAAATCTAACCCTCATTTTGTCTATTGAAAGACTCACACTTCAAACTGACATGCTTTCAAAGACAAAAATTCATAAGTGATTAATCAAAAACCCAAGAAAAACACTTCTGTTTTATTCCTTTATTATAACATTATACTACCTAAATGAAACTTGATGCTAAACCAAACACATTTGTTACTGTGTACTGCTTTCTGCCATATTCCATAAACAAATGAATACTTATGAACCTATGCCTATGCTTTCCAGCACAGTATCCACCAGCCACAGGGAGCTACTGAGCACTCAGAATGGGGCATGGCCAGACGGAGACGGGCTGCATGTGTCAGACACTGGACTCCAATGACTTCAGACAAAAACAATGTAAAATATGGACAACTATTATCCATTTTGGTTTATTAAAAGAATGTAAAATATCAATACTTTTATACGAGTTACATATAAAACTTACAATATTTTGATTAAGTTAAATGAAATACTGTATGCCATTAAAATTAACTTCACATTTTTTCTCATCATGCTTTTTTCATCATCATTTCTTGTGAGGAAATATTGTATGTATAACCCCCCAACACATCCCACCCTCCCCAAAAATATATGTACTCTCATAATCACACATTTACATTCATGCCTTGTACACATTAAAAAGAGCATCTTGACTCCTGCACATCTGGATTTTCCTGGTGCCAATCTGTCTGTGCTGTATTTCAAATTCACTTGTTTTTATAATCTGTACCTTATCATAAAAGTTTGAATGACTTCTTTTAACACAATTCCTTTCTGAATAAAAATGAAAGGACTGAGTACACAATATACTTCACAGGGCAATGACACTAACTAGCAGGATGTTTGTGAAATAATAATCTTGGACAAATTACCAGACCTTTCACCATTTCACAGCGCTACGTATCACTACATGTCAAAAAGAGGCAAAGGATAAAACTGGTTCAAACAAGGGGGAAAATTCACTCATCTGATCTATTCTGTATGTATCTATTTTCCTGCTGTTTCCTTTAACTGTGAAGTTCTATGTTTGCAAAATTCTGCAGTATGGAATAATAAAAATAAGAAAAATGTTTAATTAAAAAAACTACGGCAACTGGCTGACTATCATTATTCATTTTCATCCATGTCATGCTTGAGAAAGCTTTGCATATTTTAAAAAGCTATGGATCCACTAAAGCTGTCAAAATCCAATCTCTGTATACTTCCCACTTCTACATTTGAGTAAATCAGCACTACATTTATAGGTTCATAAAACTTTTTGACTCATCCCTATGACATGGTGGTTTTTCCCCTCAATTTGTTCTCATTACCAGCTGAAGTTAATGAGAGATATTAAAGAATGATTTGCAATAGAATTATGTTTCTGCTTTAGAGTATCCACGTAAGCTACCCTAACTTTCTTTTCTTGTGCAGAATAATGTGGTTTCTTAAGGTAAAGAAAATACATTTTTTTAAAAGAAAGGCTTCTTCTCTTTTTGCCAGCATACATAATAAAGCTGGTAGAATTCAAAAGGAAACACAAAAACTTCAATATAAATCTTGAAAAAAGGATCCTGAAACAAATATTCAATATTCCTTGAGTGAATTAAATTTACAAAAATTGAAACACTTTACACAAGGTCTCATAGTAGAATATCACTCTGAAAATCACTTGGGCAGCACTTATTCTACTAAAAAAGGTCTATTAGAAAGACAAACCTAAAACACTTTCCCCCCTATTTTAAGCTATAAAAGTTAATTCTCAATTTGAAATCAAAGGAAAAGGAATTCAAATAAAGATGGTTTCTATGTATGATTAGCTACCTATCATCTCAGACATACCAACTGATATAAGTTTTAATTCATAGTTACAATTTTGTCAAAGGAAAAAAGAAGGAAGGAAATTTCAGATAAAGCACCACTGAGTACGAAAACAATATTACTAAGTCATAGGCAGTGAGCTGCAAAGACTCAGTCAATCCCTCTACTTACTCGGGGGGTAAGGAACAGCAGCTCTTCCATCCTTCCCAAGAGGTCGGTCTTCTGTACCAACTGTAGGCATTTTTGAGGAGCGCAGTGCAGGTGATACAGCCTGAGAACAGATTGCTATTATTAAAACAAAGTAATGTGTGTATATAAGCAGGAAGCAGTCAAATATTTCCTAATGTATGCCTCCTTACATAGCATCTACCAAGTGAACTTCTAGAAATACCAGCAGACAGTGAAACAAAGGAGATGACTACAAGTCCATCAGGTAAGAGAAACCAAGGTACAGTGTTTTTTTGCTTTTGTTTTTTTTTCATAAATCTTGTGATGGAAGATTACCTACAGCAATCCTTTCCTTCTAGGTCATTAGAAGAGTAGTTTCATGAACATGATGATTACATTAGTGTGGTGTTACCAGCAGTAACTGGAAATTAATCTGGTTCCCTCTGTTTGGAGGCAAGCAGGTGGCTAAAAGAGGTGACCCTCAAGTCCTCCCAAGTGATTTTTCAAAAAATTTTTTTACCTCAACAAACTGGGTATCTTCTGCACCTTCTTTGACAGTTACTATTCATCTTCACAAAAAAGCAACCTTATTTCATAAAATTATTAAAATATACACATAATATTTTTCTCTGATCTGTTACTCAAAACAAATCAAGTCCCTTACTAGGCAAGATTATCCTTAAGAGCAAATGAATTGGTGACAAAACTAAATAAAGCCTAAAAAAGAATTCTTACAAATAAACGGCCTTTTAGTTACTTATACAATATCATAGTTGATATGTTAAATTACATTTAAAAACACATGAGATGAAAACTTAGCCAGCAGGCTCCCAACTCCATTTACTAGTAAGATGGATTAGCAATAGATTCTAAGTTAAACTGCTCATGTGATTAAATACCAGAGTAGAAATCAGAGTAAAGTAGAAACACTCATTTCCAAGAAATGAAAATGTGATTTTAAAAAAAAATCCAATTCTCTTTTGCATATATTAACATTACCAAAGATATATTCCAAAAACTAAAACATTTCTTCATTAAGCCCAACAGTAACTTATAATTATACAGAGAATAAATTCAATGGGCCAGAGCAGTAACAACAATCACCAGGCATGGTGGCCACTTCTTACTGTTTGCTTTTTCCTTTTCTTTCTACTTCTTTGTGATTCCTTTTCTTTTCATTTTTTGTTCCCATCATCACTACCAAAGCACCTAGCCTAACCCTCAGGATCATTAAAACCAATCCCAGACTGTACTTGACTTTCTCTAGATAGTCAATTTCAAAAAGGACCTGCAATGCCTGGATCAGCAATAAAGAAACAAGTCATTTCTTCCACCAGAGTTTTTCACACTGCCATGTCCTTATCCTTCACAAAGCCACTGCATGAATTCAGAACCCAGAGTTAAACATTACCAGAAAGAGGATACATGTTTTCTGCATATCAAATTGATACAAGACAGCACTCACTTCTACCACTTCAGTCCTATACTCAGTAGGCCTCAAGAGAAACATATTATCAGTAAAGTGTGAAGTCCAAAGTTTTAAGCCTGGCCAAAACCTCCCTAGCATGATCAGTCTCTACTGACCATCAGAAAGCAGACCAATGGTCTGTTCATTATTCCTGAAAGCCCATATAGTTCATTTTGTTACTTAATCAAGGTTTGTTCTACACTTAAATCATATGATGCCTTGTATTATTTAACTTCTATGTAGATAAATTCTATTTCCCTATCATGATCCTAAGAAGTGCAGATCACACTTGTATATCTAATGTCTGACTTATTGGATGAATAAAAAGTTTATTTTTAAAATCTGATCTAAAGGAATTACATAATACATTTCTTACAGTCGCATGATATTTATAATAATTTACTTGTTAATTTAATTGAGTCAGAGTCTCACTCCAGCTAGCCCAGGCTCAAAGGCTCAAGTAATCTGTCCATCTCAGCCTCCCAAGTAGTTGGAGATACAGACACACACCACCACATCAGGCTTTTTTTTTTTTTTTTTTTTTAAGAGACAAGGTCTTGCTATGTTGCCCAGGCTGTTCTCAAACTCCTGGCCTCATAAGATCCTCCCACCTTGGCCTCCCAAAGTGCTGGGATTACAGGTGTGAGCCATCATTCCTGGCAGAAGAAGTTATTAAATGTCAAAGATTTTAATATTTACAATTGGGATAAAAAAAGTCCTCAACAAACAAAACCCCAGGGGTGTAAGGCACACTACCCAAATAATTACAAGAACCTTTTCAAAGTATACCTTTTTTTAAAAATGCAGAGTGACTGGACTCCAGTACACAAACATTTTTAAAGAACATTCAGAACTGGAAATAAGAGCCTCCAAATTTAGTAGACCAGACTATAAAGAAATACTAAAACAATAACATAAAGTTCTTTTCCATTTAGTGAAATTTCTGGATGTGTAGCTATGGCAGACTTACCCCAAGTTCGTCGTCATCAGAATTATCAAAGATGTTGTCTAAGTCATGCAGAGAAGGTGCCAAATCTGTCACCTGCGTGAGACTACTGGAGCCAGCTCTGCCAGCAGCATTATCCTGCCGGACATCTATAGGAAAAGAGGCAAAAGAAACAGAATGAGCAACTTTATCAAGCGAAAAGGAGTGAGGAGAGGACACGGATCTCAATGAATAAGACCTGCCTGTGAATTTTTCCCTATGGTTTTAGTTAAATTTAGAGACAATTATTTCCAAACATGTTTATCAGTTTTGAAAGGAACTGAAAAACTATGAATACTATATAAAGATGAGATCAAATTACTGGTATTATAGTAAGAAAATAATTTTAAATCAAGAAGTATCTCCCTTGCATTTTATTTTAGCAACAATCCAAGTGAGGCAAATAATCATTGTACACACCTGTTTTAGTAGCAGAACTGAAAATAGACATGGCATTTTTCCCATCAGGCACCGGCGTGGAATGACCTTGTGTAGTGACATCCTTGGTACCAAATCCATCCTCTGACTGTATAATAAATTCAGCCAAACAAAACACATGAACACCAACCCAAAGTGTGAAATATGAGGGAGAACACAAAGAATTAGAGGGTAGAATGGAACTTGTTATGAGCACAAGTATGATAAACCATGGTCTATGCAACCAAAGGAAATAAAAGATATGTCCTTTCTCTGGAATTTAAACAGAACCAAGAACTCCCCCACGTTCCTCTCAATCCCATAGGGTATTCTGAGTGAATCAGTGTTTTATGCCTAAATGGTACTGGTGGCATTTGATTACAGACCACCATGGTGTTATTAAAAGCTGCCTTTAATGATATTTTAGATGCTGAATTATAGATCAAACTTTCTGGATCTAGACAGATCTCTGTAAAGGAATCTAAAAAACATTCCCCTGAATTATACTGGCCTGTTATAATTGTCTTACTTTCTCTACTCTTAAGAATACCTCTTTTGATGGCCCAGTATTTTATAATGTCTTAAAATTGAAGGCTAAAGACAGCAGACACATCCAGTATTCGTGTTTATGACAATAAAACCAAATAGAATTAATACTAATAGTCTATAGGCAGTGTCGATATTAATCCAGAGAACACACAGGTACAGCGCTCAGCAAAGTAAGTATAATAAGCGCTCAATAAATAGTAGATAATGTTATCAACATTTTTTCCTTTATATTTTGGGTATTTTGGAATAATATTTAAAAAGAAATAAGCAGGGAGCATAGGCCAACAAGAATTAGCATATGAGAGAAAACATGCATTGTACAAGCTACAGCCTTGAAAATATGAGGCTTCATTTATGTTCGGCTGACTTTTAAACAAAGGTGAGCCATGACATAAAAAGGAACAATACGCTGTTCAATACAATAATACCAAGAGCATGAATATGGGGACAGAGCAATCAGGCAAGACTATCTCAAACATTCTGCCTCCAAAATCTTCCCACACATGTTGTACCGGCATAGATAGAAACCAACACCAAGCTAGACTCTATGTTAAATGGTACCTTATTCTTTTTCAAGGAATCTTTCTCCATCCCTTGTTTGCATTTCTTGTTGGCTGTAAAGATGTATTTTATGTCACCATCCTCAAAGGTATATGGGTCATTGACTTCTCCCAAACTGTCTCCAGGTTGTTGTGACAGAGGCAATGGATCAAGGAAGTGGAGCGGCTGCATCTGGGGCTGTTTGTCTTGCCAGATTTTAAACCGTTTGTTAGGCTGTGCTAAGAGTCTAAAAGGAAAAAAATGACAAAAAAGACAAACAAGGTAAAATTATTTTTAAAGAGCAGTATACTAAACCTTAGGAAAAAACTAAAAACATAACTATATAGTGATTTGCTTTTCAAAATTATATTCATAATTAAATAAAACCTAGTAGTCTGTGTAAAGAATATGTTTCTGTCTCTGATTCCATAGATTCCACTTAAGAGCATGAGTTCTCAGGACAGACTGCCTAGGTTCAAACTATTTGTACCATTTACTAACTGCATGACCCTAGTTTCTCAGATATAAAATTAACATAATAATATGGCTGTGGTGAAGATTAAATGAGACAATCTGTGTCAAGTGTTTAGAATAATGGGTGGCTCAAAAGTGCTATAAATATTATTACTAGACACATGATATATACCCAAAGCATGCAAAGTCTTCCTTAAAAGTGTTAATATACAAAGAAGGCACTGACCGCAGTATGGAAAGTCTCATAAAACTATATTCTTTAACTAACAAACACCAGGCCAAAAATAAATTAATATTAAAATGGCACAAAGAGACCTTACATGTCAGTGTGCTTAAATGATGTGTGCTAAACTTCATGTAGGACAAAGCATTTTATCTGTAAACTTGTATATGCAGAATCTAGAATGACAAAAAAAGTCTGCTTTCATTTTGGATCTGAACGTTTAGTAGGAAGAGATGAGGAGAGAGTGCATGCCCTTTCCGTGGGTGATAGGTGGGTGGTATGGAGAGGGGCCTTACCTTTGCAATGCAGTGCTCTCTGAGTTTACCTCCATTTTGGCATCACATCTCTCACCCTGGAGCTCTGGAGGCCTGAACTCAGCATCATCATTGGGTGGGAGACGGTAACTATGCCACCACTTATCTGATGACTCCGGGTTCAAGGGCCTAATCCCACAATATAAGGCTGTCTCGCTGACCTCTGCCATCAGAGGCAGTCTTTGGCCTACGAGGACAGTTCTGTCATCCAGAGTAGATAACTGCTGGAGTTCTAGCCCATTTCCATAGAGGGCTGGATTCACAGGGACAGATGGTGGGTCCAAACTCTCTGTTTCCTGACCTCGTGGCTGAGGGCTGAGTGTTGGTGGCAGAGGGGAAATCGGGGAATGAGGTGAATCCATAGGATTCAGATTCATTTGCTTGCTTGTATTTCTGGAAGGCACAGCCATTTGCTTATCATACTTCCTATTGCTAGACACCTCCAAGGAGGAGTCTATCCCTGCCAACCCTAGCTTCTGTCCTGGTGTATCTTGTTCCATGCATAACTCTTCGGCCACAGAAGGCCTATGATGAAACGGTATCAAGGGTCTCTTTTGCAACTTGTCTCCTTTTTCCTGCCTTTCTGTTGTTTTGTGCTTAGAAGAAGCAGGAGGTGGTAAAGATGAAGATGTCACAGGTCCTGCACTGAAGCCTGGTTGAGATATTGTGGGAGGTCGATTGGGTCCTACTACACAACGTTTTAAAAGTTTATGTCTGAAATGAGAGTTAAAATGAAATCAACAAATAAAATGACCTGCATCATTATATTACAAAAGACGTGTCTTGACAAGATTATGCCTTTTAAAGCACATATTACATGCACCAATACATCTAAAAGTGCTCTAGGTTTTAATTATATTTATAATGATTAAAAATGTCATACACTCTTATGGAAAAAAAAGAATCACATACAAATTAAGCAGATAAGAAACTGAACAATAAATGTATATACTGCTAACTCCTACAAACTATTGATTTGAAAACACTCCAAATTTTTTCAATTTGGTGAGGGCTGCAGATAACCTATTTATATACGCATCCTAAAACTATAAAAGAAGAGTCATGAGATCGTCTGCCAAGAAAAAACAAAAAATTTCCAATTTCTGCTTTACAATATTCAATAACACTAATACAAAATGGCTTATAATGGATTGTACTGTTGTAAGTTGGGAATAAAATAACTAGGCAACTCTCCCTCAAAGTATGAAACTAAAATAATGAGGATCAACACTAAGAACATTTTTAATGGGATAAATATACTAGAAACCTGATATGCTATTATATCTAGGGAAGAAGGGATAAAAGACAACTTTGTAATTTACAGATACATATTAAAATGAGACAGAAGTAAAAAGATGAGTGAACATTAAAACCACACACATACACAAATGCACCTGAATCATCTAAGCAAAAACACCAGGTCTGCTCATATCCTAACATACTTCTTGGCAAGCACAGGTGTGAGAAATGGCTCAGTAAGGGCCCACTAGATGATGCCATGGTTTAATCTGTACAACCAAGTTATATAGCAGGTCAGCCAGTTCCTCCCAATATATAAATCATTCCCAAGGAAAAATGTGCTCTCCTGCCGGTATAGTAGTAACTCTTTGAGGCCACTAGGGTGGCATTAAATTACTGCTGCATTGCACTAAATAATGCCCTAGTGGGCAGTAAAACGGATTTGTGTGGCGTAATGGGATGGTACAGTGGGACACCAGGATGGCTGTCCTGCTCCATAAGGCAATTAAATAGTGGGAGGAGTGGACCATTCCATAATGGATTTGTTAATCCTCCAGCAGATAATCTGAAAACATTCTTGCCAAAGTCTTTGCTACCCTAAAAATATAAAACAAAAATTTCCAAACTTCTTGCCTTTAAACCCAAGGGGCAAGGAACTACAGTAACATGTGAACGTATCACTGAAAAATGTCTTAATTAAATCTCCTAAAGATGCTTATTCTAGAACCTAGAATCTTAAAATCTTCTACATAAGACTTTCTAATTTGGAATTTCTCAGAGTGTATTTAATACACAAAGTCCTTTGGTAGATATTTTATGATATCCACTTTAAAGTAAGGATTTTTTTTTTTTTTTTTACAAAGTAGATAATCTTATTAAGTTTCTTCAACTGTATTTAATGACTTGCTGTATTGCAAAATGGTTATAATTAGGGATGTACCAGTAGGTAAGAGACTGTCATGGCAAATTTCTAAGCAGGAAAGGAACCTGACAGAAGCAGACAGCAGGTAGATAAGGGTAAGAAAGCATACTACACAGGTGACTTGATGATAGAAATCTGAGGCAGGACCAAACAGTACAGAAATAAATGGAGACTAAAAGAATGAGGAAAAGAGAAAAACTACAATGGACATTTCAAATGATGTCACTGTGAAATCCAGTGACTAGAGTTGAACATGAAGATAAATAAACAAATGGTCAGATTTCTAGGCCAAGAAGGGAAAACTGTGATTAAAATGACTGCAATAGGGGACCTGATTTTTGGAAAAACACATGTCAACATTAAGAATATTTCTTAAAGACACACTAAAAAATATAAGACTATGTGAAAGTATGGATAAAAGTTTAGAAGCCAATACAGTGGTGTCCTGGTATATATACAACTATAAAAAAGACCTGAGGGTATAAGAATTTGGCAAGGAAATAGAGCAATAGTTCCAGAAAACAAAAAGAAAAAAGCATTATTTGCTTATTTATACTTAAAGTGTTACAAAAATAATTCCTAATAAAAATGTTATATAAATCAGTAAAAAGGTTACTTTTTAAAAGTGAAAAAATCTGGGTTAAGGAAAAGAGCAGGAAAATTAGATGAAGGCACAAGTTAAATACACTATGATTTATATCCATTGATATGCTAAAGGTGGATTGTAACTTGGCTATATGCTGTCTATAAATCAATTTAATGGCTAAATACTTTTTGTCATACAATTCACAACAACCTAGAGACAAAAGTAAAGCAGGTTAACAAAAGTAGAGACAAAAGTAAAGGGCAAACGAGGTGAAATAATCTCCAAAAAAAATTCACTAAAGCCTAACATAGCCACTAACAACATTGCTAGCTGGTACACTGATGCCCACGGGTTCCTACAAAATTTACCCAGCAGGGGAGGCCTGTACTACAAAGGGATCACCCTCCAAAAAATAATTCTGGACATTTTGGGGTCTCCCCCCATATCTCTACTCAATTAAAATTAACAGTGGTTAAATAAAGTCACTTAAAAGGCTAGGGACTGTCTTTTCAAACTGATGCCTTTAGGTTTGAAGTAGTTAACCAGAAAAAATGTGTGGGAGCAATTTGTTAACAGGGTCAGTTGTCCATAAGTTCTTTCTGAGTCCTGACAATAAAAACATATCATCTACATAGAAAAAAAAAATGACATTTTTTTCTTCTCACTGGACAAGGAAGGTAATTCAAAACAAAGCAAAAAGACAGGGAAGAACTAGTCAATAAGGCCAGGAGATGAGCCAACAAAATGTGCCATCCTTCTATCTGACTACTATTTTGCCTTTTTTACTACTTACCTGGAACAAGAACAGCTGACTCTTTGGGTTGGATCCACAAAATCCCAAGTAGCAGGATTGTTAGCAGGCTCTTCTTCAAGAGTTGGAGTTGACATTTGGCTCCTCCTAAAAAGGACAAAAATGTGATTTATATGTGAACATAATACCCATTAAGGAGAAAAATGTTAAAAAGGGTTGAAAACATCTTTCATGGCAATGGTATCCTGCTGACATACAGTGCAGAACAACCAGAGGAAAAAAATTACTTGTTCTATGCAGTAGAAGCAGGATTCAAACTATTTCTGCTTAGGCCTAATAAACATTTTAACATGGGTAGTGTATACAATTAGTAATTAAACGATATCTAGCACTATAGGTTGTCACTTTTAAAAACAAATCACCCCTCTGATAGATTGTGTAAATCACTCTCAAAGCTTCTATAGATTATCTTCAGTCTGAAACAGAAAATGCTCCTAAATCCAAAACTTTTAGCACACCACCATGATGCCACAAATATAACATTTTACATCTGACCTCATGTGGCAGCTCATAGTCAAAACATATGTGCACAACATAGTTTATGCAGCTTCTCCAAAGGGATTACAATACAGTACACAGTAACTTTTAAACTGAAACACAGCATTATAGGTGGAGACTGGTAACCTGCTGCTGTTTGCTGCTTGTCTAACAGTTGATACAGAATTTCTGATGATGCTACTCTTCTGCTTAGTTACTCTGAACACATTATTTTTATATGGTATTAATGGAATGTCATATTTTTAACTGTTAAGAACTTACTATGTAAGTGTTAAAAAATGACTGCTTATCAGTAGCATATAAATTCAGAGTCAGGAATGATGGTGATGCCAAACAACCAGACTGACCACACAGGTGGCTGAGATAGTGACACCTTTATTTTCTGATGGTTCAATGTATACCAACTTTGCTTCATGCACAAAATTATTTAAAATATTGTATAAAATTACCTTCAGGGTAGGTGTACACAAAACATAAATAGATTTTGTGTTTGCACTTGCACCTCGCCCCCAAGATATCTCATCTATATGCAAATATCCAAAATCCAAAAAAATCTAAAATACCAAACACTTCTGGTCCCAGCCATTCCAGATAAGGAGTACTTAACCTGTACAATATTTACAAGCATTTAAGGGCAGCACTTTTATGTTTTTTTTTTTAAAGAGTTATGACTTTTAATGTGAACTAAAAACAGAAAGCAAAAATATTTCCTACTTGTCACTGACAAGCAATAGCAAAGAGTCAATCGTTTTGATTATATAATTAAAATAAGAACGTGGGGAAGTATATTTGAATTGCTGATTTCGCTACAAAAGTCTGCAAGTGCTTCAATGGTGGCACTACAGGCAGACCTCTTGCTGTCTGCTCTCCTCTGCCCTACGGAATGTTTCACCTCCCTGTCCTGTGCTGCTGATAGAGGGGCTAAGATCTGTTAGAGTTGTAGAAAGGTAAGGTTTGCCGGGCTTGGTGGCTCAGCCTGTAATCCCGTGCTTTGGGAGGCTGAGGTGAGTGAATTGCCTGAGTCCGCGGGTTCAAGACCCGCCTGGGC
>NW_007113526.1:432174-438288 GCF_000164805.1 Carlito syrichta | reverse complement strand
AAAAAAAAAAAAAAAAAAAAAAAGGTAAGGTTTATGGTGACAAAAATCAAAGATGGTAAGTAAAAAGAGAAAGAAAATTTAAGTTGGAAATTATCTAGGTATTGTAGATAGAATAAAAAATATCTGTACCAATTATTCTAAAGGAAAGGATCATTTATAGTGACTTAGAGATATCTTTTTAAGTCTAACATGACTTGATTTTCCCCTGCAATTATTTTAGATTTTATCTACTGTATCTTCAGTTGCCTATTCTAGAACTAATTTACGAGGCAATAAATATTTAGTATGAATTCACTAAACCCTGGGTCCAAAGAACAGGTTTTAAATTTGTACATAAAATTCTGAATAGTAGTCACTTAAGAAACATTTAATTGACTTTTAAATGAGTCGAGTTATTAGCAGTTATTGGCAAAAATGTCCATATTCATTCTGTTCCAGAGAATCAAAACTCATTTGTCTCTTTGCATCGATCAAGAAAGTAGACATCTCATTCATATTAAAACAGAAATGAAACTATACTGATGATGTTTATATAAATCTTGATAAATGGAGTAACACTTATCAACTACTGTTTCTCATTATCATTTAGGCAATTAAAATTATCAAAAGCAGTCTATTTTTTTTCAAAAGTATGTTAAGGAAGGCAAGCAGGGAGGGTGGAAGGGAAAGAAAAGAAAAAAAGGTAGGCAGAAGAATACACTTTCCCCAAATCAACAAACAGAAGCACAACAGATGATATACACCTCTCTGATATCAGTTCAGTTCAGAAATGTATTATCAGTTAAAATATTAGGCCAGCATACAATAGTAAATCAGCAAAGAAGGTTATTTCCCTTTGTAATTGGGAAGTATTCATACACTGATATACAGAGAAAAAACAAACCGACGGATTACTGTCCTGACTCCCTGAGCCATCTGTGCTAACAAATATCAGACCAACCCCATGTCAATATTTAGATTATCAGAAACTTCAAAATCTTCCTGAATAATCAAACCCAGTAAAAAGGAAAGTCTCAATTTTAACATCTTTGCTTTAAATTTTATTCTTTTTTTTTTTTTTTTTTTTGAGTTGGAGTCTCACCAGACTGTAGTGCAATGGCCGCTCCCGGCCACCGCAGGCTCGACCTGCTGGGCTCCGGCGATCCTTCCACCTCAGCCTTCCAAGTAGCTGGAACTACAGGCGCGCGCTACCACGCCCGGCTAACTTTTTGATTTATTGTAGAGATGAAGTCTCACCAAGTTGCCCAGGTGTGTCTCGAACCCGCAGGCTCAGGCAATCCACTCCACCTCGACCTCCCAAAGTGCTGGGATTACAGGCTGAGCCACCGAGCCCAGCCTAAATTTTATTCTATTAACTTCAAAAAGATGAAATACCAATCTGATGACTTCTCAAGTTCAGTCACACAATAGTACAATGTGATTGACTCTTCATGTAGCAGTCATGTAGCAATCAAGAAGATGGTTACTAAACTATGATCCAGACATAATCCAGAAAACATACTTGGACTGGGTTCTGTTGAGGATGCATTCCTTCCAGACTCTATGGACCATATGATTGTGGAGTTTTGGAGGAATCTTCCCCGATCTCTTTGGACTATGCATAGTTATCATCCCCCCATCTTGGGAACCTAGGTGACTGGCAGCACTCTGCATACCTCCACTCTCACCTGGAAAAGAAAGACAATTTGGACAGTTAAGAATTTTCTGGAAAGGTTTATTATTTATTTTGAGTTGGAGTCTCACTCTGTCGCCCAGACTGGAGTGCAGTGGCCGCTCCCGGCCACTGCAGCCTTGACCTGCTGGGCTCCAGCAATCCTTCCGCCTCA
Organism: Carlito syrichta; assembly: GCF_000164805.1. Lineage (NCBI taxonomy): Eukaryota > Metazoa > Chordata > Mammalia > Primates > Tarsiidae > Carlito > Carlito syrichta. Next base: position 436,462 of record NW_007113526.1, on the reverse strand, counting down.
GCCTTCCAAGTAGCTGGAACTACAGGCACGTGCTACCACACCCGGCCCATTTTGGCCGCTCCCAGCCACCACAGCCTCGACCTGCTGGACTCTGGCAATCCTTCCGCCTCAGCCTTCCAAGTAGCTGGAAGTACAGGCACGCGCTACCACACCCGGCTAATTTTTTGATTTATTGTAGAGATGAGATCTCACCAAGTTGCCCAGGCAGGTCTCGAACCCGCAGGCTCAGGCAATCCACTCACCTCAGCCTCCCAGGGCGCGGGATTACAGGCTGAGCCACCGAGCCCAGCATAAATAAGTATTTTAATTGCTGCAACACATTCATATAGCTTTGCCCTACACCCTGGCAATAACATTATCTGTAGCTATGAGTAAAATTTGTGTCAGGAAGGTGTTTCTTTTTCTTTGCTTTTATTTTTTTTTCCCTGGCAATTTGTATGAGTCTGTCTCCCTAAAGCAGTGACACATCTATAAGAGCACACTTATACAGAGGCATTCCTACTCCACAACTTATAAGGAAGGGTTCATACATCATAATATTAAAAATGCAAATATGCATTGATTGTCTTAAAATTTTAAATCCCAACACAATAAATGACTGAAAGGCAAAACAAAATAAAAAGGTGCTTTATGCTCATTTAACTAAATGGCTGCATAACAACAGCACACAGTGCCCTGGGTAAGAGAAGGAACTGAGTGGCATAAAGCTTTGTTTTTTGAGTCCCACTCTGTCACAGAGGCAGGAGTGCAGTGGCACAATCATAGCCACTGCAGTCTCGACCTCCTGGGCTCAAATGATCCTTCCTCCTCAGCCTTCCAAGTAGCTGGAACTATAGGCACATGCCACCACGCATGGCTAATTTTTTGATTTAGTGTAAAGATGAGGTCTCATCAAGTTGCCCAGGCTGGTCTCAAACCCTTGAGCTTAGGCAATTCTCTGGCCTCTGCCTCTCAAAGTGCTGGGATTACAGGTGTGAGTCACCATACCCAACCGTTTTTTTCTTAAATTTTCAAACAAAGTTTATTAAGAAAGTAAATTAGAGAAAAACAGAGACGGGGGGGAGGGGCTTTTAACAAGGTCAAATTTCAAATATTGAGTGTGGAACTGTGTGTCCTTTATCTGACACTAGTTATGAAATCTTAGTACTAAAAGACTGAAAGAGGTTGTCTCTACATTTTATGTCAGGATTAAAAATTCACTGGCTTATCTCTAATAATTCCACTTAGTTTTCCAATTAAAGTTGGTATGCAATCCATTTCTTTTAACTCTACCCATATGACTGCTGATGACACTGGTTGTTATTTATATGAGTATTTTACTACTTCTATCTCATACAAGACAAATACTAAAGTCAACTTCCAATATTAAATTCTGATTCAATTATTTTCATCTATCTGATTTAATAACTATATTGTAGGTTTTCTTCTCAGCATCATTCTGCAAAACATCTTGACTAAAACAGTTAATGTAAACACTCTGGAAAATCTCCACTCTTGTCTGAAAAAGAAACAGGTAACCTTATAACACAAACTAAATATTCTTAGTATTAGTGCAACAGTGCAACACAATCATCATACAGGCTGAAATGGTCAGGCTTACCTCTATTAAAACAACAAGGCCAAATGTTTACACTCTAAGGAAGTGAAGCTTTTTTGTTCCCCAGAAAAGTATTGTTATCTTACAAACGACATAAATAAAGGAGATGAGAAATGTGGCCTTTCATTGCTACCCTTTATTTGAAAAGTTCCCTGACATGGTTCATAATGCAAAAGAATCCCATCTTAATTTTACAATAGGTTTTCAAATGCCTATTATGAAACTAGGCAAACTGAAGAAACAGATAGAAGTAGATAACACAGACTACTCTCTTACAACTTAGCTAAATAAATTATATGTCCATGGTATCATAAGGAAATAATTATGACCAGAAAAGGAAAGGGTAAGGGAAAACAAGTCACAGAGACTTTTCTGATTAAAGCTGGGTTGAGGCTTTTCAATAGCACTTAATGACTGAGCTTAAAAAGTGAGTGGTATCTTAGATTAAACAAAGCTTGTTACTCCAGGCTGTTAAGTGCATGTTGAATGTTGTTACCTCCAATTACTTTCATATATCAAACCAAGAGGCAAGTGGATGTACCTATCCAGAAAAGGCATAAGTGATGCCACTAAAACTATTTGGCTTTCCTAGGCCCCTGATAATCTAAAAGAATGTTGGTCATTTTTAGGGGGCAAAGCAGCCCATTTTGTTCTATATCTAGAAAAGCATGGCAAAGTTCAATGTGAGTCAACTGCAGAATATCAAGGATGACCAGGATTCTCTCTGATGCAGCAGAGTTCTAAGCTTTCAATATCCTATGATATAAAAATGTGGACAATTAATTTTACTACAAAGATACTACTGGCTTTTATTTAGTTTTATTTGTTCATTTGTTTTAGGGAATGAGGCAGCATCATGGATTTATTTATCCAAGGTCTACTACATGCCATACAGAGTTAAGGAAGGAACTTGAAGATCTACAGTTAAGAAGTCCACACTGAAACTCATCATAAACAAAATCTCTTTTTGATTTATGAAATTTAGAGTTCTGAACTGATCAGAGTTCAAAGCATCATGTACATAACAGGCTTTCAATATTTTACTGAATACAAATTTCACTAAGTAACCAGCAAACCATAAACAAATAAAAATGATAACTTACTAGTGCAGTCAAATTGTTAAAAACCCAAAACATATGAAATCATAACTTTTCAAAATACTGATACTTTATATTAATCTATCTTCTCTATGATGATCACTAGAAAAGACTACAAAATCATTTTTTCTTTTTCAAAGTGGTTTTAATAAAAATTGGTTGATCAGCCGGGCTTGGTGGCTCAGCCTGTAATCCCGCACCTTTGGGAGGCTGAGGTGAGTGGATTGCCTGAGCCCACGGGTTCGAGACCCACCTGGGCAGGCGAGACCTCATCTCTACAATAAATCAAAAATTAGCCGGGCGTGGTAGCGCACACCTGTAGTTCCAGCTACTTGGAAGGCTGAGGCAGAAGAATCGCTGGAGCCCAGCAGGTCGAGGCTGCGGTGGCCGGAAGTGGCCACTGCATTCCAGTCTGGGCGACAGAGTGAGACTCCAACTCAAAAAAAAAAATTGGTTGATGGCAAATCCTTTCACAAGGCAACATCTAAATTCTCTACTCTACCATATTAAAAGTTGAATGTACATTCTCTTCACCATCTCAGCAACTATATGGTTCTTAAAAAACAGACTACATATTGTCTGTTTCTAAGTCTCCCACACAATATTTAAAGTTATCTCGTTCAGATAACTTAATAAAGTGTGCTAAAACTAGAATTTGGAGAAGTGCTTTACATTGTTTTAACTACTAGTTGTATATTGTTTTACTGTTCACAAATTTCTTTCAAATATAATATGTACATAATATGCACAACAACCCTGGAAAGTATATATTTAACAGAAAAGGAAACTGAGGTTCAGAAAAAGTATGAGAAATAAGGTCATTTGCTTTATATAAAAGCTATAGCCAGATTTTAACACAAGGTATATTCAATAACAGTCTAAGCTTTGCCCAATATGCTCTTTAACCATGAACATTTACTGAATGCCCAAAATGTGCCAAGCACCATGCCAGAAACATCACCACATATGTGTCATGCTTAATAGTATGCAAGTATGCATCATGCTTAATATGTGCCAAGTACCATGCTAGAAACATTATCATGTAAGTATGTATCATGCTTAATAGTTTGTTTCCAAAGTTTAGCAGCCAAGACTTATTTACTCTGATGTTTCTGCCAGCCTGGTCCACATTAAATGCTTATATATTATCTCATTTCAGCTCACATATGATGAGTATCTATTCCTTAGTGACCAGTTTCCAATTAAAATGAGGTCAACTACAACAGCAAAAAAGTTAATAAAAGAAATATACTACACAACAAAAAAGGCAAAAATGTTTCTAATGTAAATGATTTCTGAATTTTTCCCTGAGGAAAGACTATCCAAACTGGCAAAAATTTCCTGTGTAATTAACACTTCTTATTAGCGCAGACAGATTACTGGCAGGACAAGCTATTTATTCAGGTATCCTAGGTGAAAGTCTCACATTTTCATAGGGAAAGAAATATCCAAGGTTTTTACCTGGCTGGCAATTTGAGCAAAAGCTTTGGCCATTCTCTGATATACTGTTCACCATTTGTTTAATTTTTTTTTTTTTTTTTTTGAGTGGAGTCTCACTCTGTTGCCCAGTCCTGAGTGAAATGGCCGCTCCCGG
>NW_007113526.1:370661-432099 GCF_000164805.1 Carlito syrichta | reverse complement strand
GGCGATCCTTCCCCCTCAGCCTTTCAAGTAGCCTGAATTACAGGCATGCGCTACCACGCCTGGCTGATTTTTTGATTTATTGTAGAGATGATGTCTCGCAGCCCAGGCGATTTATTGTAGAGATGAGGTCTCACCAAGTTGTCCAGGCAGGTCTCGAACCCAGGGGCTCAGGCAATCCATTCACCTCAGACTCCCAAAGCACGGGATTACAGGCTGAGCCACCAAGTCCTTTTTATAAAGCAACCTATGCTGGATGCAGCGGCCTATGCCTATAATCCCAGCACTTTGAGAGGTCAAGGCAGGAGGATCACTTGAGGCCAGGAGTTTGAGGCCAGCCAGGGCAAAAAAGGGAGACCCCCCCCTTGCTATAGTTTTGTCTATTTCCTCTGTAAAGGGGTGAAGGGGCAGATGTATAGTTATCATGGCAAGTAGTTAAAAGAAACAATGAAATTGTTCAATCAAAATAAAGATTAATATGGGTACAATTAAAATTCTATAGTACATCAATCCTATTTGCTTGCAATTTTCCTTCAATTTCTAAAATCCACAAGTTACTCTACCACTTCCATCTCTTCTACCAGGAATTTTTCCATGTTTTCTCACTTGTTTCATGGCAGGGGGCTGGCTACATGATTCTTCTGGGATCGCTTCCACCCAGAATACTCTTCGATCGTACTCACCTAGGACAGCCTGTTCTGGAGAGGTGGGAGGGGTCAGAGGCATCCCACAGTTACTGGGGTCCTTTACACTACCAAGCCCCTGCTGCCCAACTGTAATGTGGCCTCCAGCACTGGCAACATTCTGAGGAACTGGGATGTCATTCTGAGAGATCAAAACAAAAGCTGAAGGATAAACCATCCGAACGCCACCTGGAAGGAAAGAGAGCAAGAAGAGAAGTATGCCTAAGAAAGAGTTCACAAAAGACTGCCAACTTTATTATTCCAGTGGTCAAAGTCAAAGCTCAATGATGAAAACAAGATGCTCCTGAAGTGCCGCCAAAAACGATAAACTTCTTTTGTTTGTAAGTTAATAGTTATTTAAACATGTATTCCAACATGATGATAAAAGCATTTAGAATACAGGGACCATTGGTGCTTCAGGCAAGATAACTACTCAGCATATACCACTGTATCAAGAGAATTTAAAAAAAGATAGAAAATTACGGAGATTGTTTCTAATGAATCTGAATGATTACCTTTTTAAACTAAGGAAGATAAATAATAATAAAAAATTTCTTGGGGCAAAATATTTTCTCTTACCAACAATTACTTCAACTGCCACAGGGAAATCATCATCATATCCCAACTCCTCTTCCTCTTTTGATTCCTCTTTCTTTTTTAGCACCATCGGGTAGAAATACTGCCATTCCTCGATCAACTTACGAGTGGCTGGATCTGACATCTTGTATGCTTGGCCTGTCAGTGTGCCATTTAAGCCATAAGGACTTACCAGCACTGCGGAGGGGAGGAGAAACATATGCTACATGTTAGAGAAATAATTCCTAATTAAGTGTAACAATACATATGTGCTAATTCCAGGTTATAGAATAGCATCACTTAACATGTACTGTACTTTCTTTCCTAACTTCTCTTAAAGTATAATTTTTAAAAGTTTCTATTTTAATATTTATTATTTTATATGCCTCTCAACTTACATCAACTTTTGAAGGAAATCAAACAGGGATAATATTACATTATTAAACAGGTACATCACCACACAATATATAAAGACTTTGTACATTAAAGCATATATACATCTGTTTAATAATAGTATATACAAAGCAAACACTGAATCTTCCAAAACAGGAAAAAAATTTCAGTACACATACCCCCAAACCTGTCTAGAACACTCTTCCTATGGTTCCAGAGATTTTCTAAACATCTGTGGCAATCAAAGAGTAGCATATAAAGTTTCTAATAACAAAAAGTCCTGGTGTACTAAGCTTGAAGCACAATGTTAGTTATAATTCAGTTATGATGGTTTTGGTGGTCTGTTGATCAAACAATTCTAAGTTAAACAAAAAAAAATTTAGAGAAGAGTCTTGCTCACTCAGGCTAAAGAGCAGTGGCACAATCATAGCTCACTGCAGCCTTATAATTGCAATCCTCCCACCGCAGTCTACCAAGTAGCTGGGGCTGCAGGTGATCACCACCACGCCCAGTAATTTTTTCATTTTTATATTTTGAGAGATAGGATCTCTGTATGTTATCCAGGCTGGTCTTGAATACCTGGCCTTAACCAATCCTCCTGTCTCAGCCTCTCAAAGCACTGGGCTTATAGGCATGAGCCACCACACCTGGCCATCTACGTGCAATTTTATTTAACTCAAAGTAAAGGACTCAAAGTCCTCTATCCTCTTTTCAGTATTTGACCTTGATGTCATTTTCACTGAGTTAGACACACACATATAGTTAATGTGATAATGTGAATAACCCAGCCAATTCTTAGCCTTGGGGTGAGTATTTCAATCTTCCAAATATTTTCTGAGGCTAAATGTCACCTTTTCTCTTAATCCTAATCTTAAAAAAAAAAATCCCAGCACAGTCATTAAATGGGATGTCCTTATATGTTGATTACTTTTAAAGAGCTAGATGATACGTCACATCAATCAAGAGAGAGATAGCTGTAAACACACCTGTTTCTTGGAGTCTTTCTGCTGTTCCTCAATGTTTCAAATGGGATAAAAATACTGACTCCAACCAACAAAGTTAATCAAGGATAATTTTTTTTCTTTGCATTAACACTTCTAGGAAAGCCCCATATCAATATGGTGAACATAATTATCTACAGGCCAGCACCTGCCCTAAGTATCTACCTCCTCCACACCAATCATAGAAAATAAGCAAGATGATGTCCCACAAAAGTCTTCTATGACCTGAGACATTAGTGAAAGATTTGAAATAAGTGGTCTGTAGGGACCTGGTATTCCTAGTATTATCTTTCCCAACTTTGAAGGTTAAAAAGTTAGTTCTCTTCCCTCATGACTGGTGATTCCTTCAGCTATTATCATAAATAAATGCTTTTATTTTGAGTGATAAAATCTAGGATGTCAGATGGTCCTTAGTACTTTAATAGTCAAATAAACAGTATTTAAATAATCCTGACAATCCATAATATGCACATACCTGTACAACCTGTACATGTATAGTTTGAGAACTGGCTTGTTTTGAATTTTAAAGTTCATATATAAAATACTCACTTTACAGAATGAAAAGTAAGCAGCTTAAAATGTGTTAAGGAGAGAGATTTGAGTTAAAAATTAGAAAACAATTAAATTAGAATTCAAAGTTCATTTTTACCTCAAAAAAATAAAAGCTTTATTATCTTTAGGGCAAGAAACAGATGCTTTTGTCAAATTAAATCAGAATAGTGTGTAGAAAACAAAAAAAACTCATAAATAAAATGAAGGCTTAAATATTCATGAAAGGCTAGTACATCAATTAAAATATTTTAGTCAAGTCTGTTAGAATACCAGTGTTTAAAAAAATTATATTCTGAAGTTGGGTGCAGTAGTTCATATCTGTTATCTCAGGACTTTGCAAGGCAAAGGCAGGATCACTTGAGGCCAGGAGTTTAAGACCAGCCTAGGCAGCATAGCATGACCCTAATTCTACAAAAAAAAAATTAAAAAATTAGCTGGGCATGTTGGTGCATGCCCATAGTCTCAGATACTCAAGAGATTGAGGCAGGAGGAAAGCTTGAGTTCACGAGATCAGAGTTACAGTAAGCTATGACCACACCACTGCACTCCAGTCTGGGCAACAGGGCAAAAATTATCTCTAGAAAAATAAAAAATTATAATTATAATCTGCATGATAGACTATTTAAACCAGATAGCTCTAGTAATGACATATTAGGATGAACCAAAAAGAAAAATTTTTTTTCCCATATGGTTCAACCTATTATTATAACATTTTAAAACTGGCATTCATAGGAAATTCTGAATTCTAAAGACAAGAAAAAATTTATAATGCTGAGATCTAAAGGACATGAAGTTATTTTGGTAATATCTAGATGTTAAAGCTGCAAATTAATAAAAATAGAAACATATTAGTTAAATCACAACTAAATATCTATTATCAGGTATTTTATCAGTGTAGTCAATAATCAAAAGAAAATAATAAAGATACTAAAATCAATGAAAAACTATATACAACTTTAGAAATTTGATTTAAGTTGAAATCTCAAATACTAAGTTTGATACAGTAATTTTCTCTAACCCATTATGTTGCTGAAAACTTGTTAACAAACATAGCAATAACAACTTTAATTTATAAGATTTGTCAATTACTCATAGGATTATATTTTTTAAATATTTATTGATTTTCTCTTGTTCAGGAAGAAATTCTCTACTGTTTATTCTTCGATACAACTACATGAGACCATATTATATATGTGATAAACATGAGTAAAAAATGAAAAAGCTATTACTTTCCTTTCTTCTTCAAACACTGACCGTTATGCTTAGCTTCTAAATATCCATTTAAGATGTCTCACCTTAAAAATCATAAACAATTTTTAAAAAGATAATGTTTCATCCTGCAAGACTTCACTGGCCACAGTGGCTATCCACTCAGTGGGGGTGAGGGGCAGTGAGAGTAGGAACATCCATCACTCACCTTGAAATGGTGCAGGAGAAGACTGAGCCATGTGTATATGCTCCTCATTGATCAAATAAATTGGCTGGTGTTGGGCAATCTCCACACTTGTACATACATTACTTTCTCCATGAAGAAAGAATGTGAAAGCGCAGGACAAATGCTCACTTAAAAAAAAAAAAAAGAATGAGAAATTCACATTTACATTTTGGTTAGAAATGAGTGCTAGAAACAAGAACTACAGATAAGATATAACTCTATCAAATGTCCAGTAAGGCTGATCTCTAATTGATTGTGAACAAAGCATAAACTTCTAGTTCACTGATGACGAACTTAATTAAAGCTGCAAGGTAAATCTGAAAAATTAGACATGTTGTATTCTGAACTTTTGAAAGTTATAGTGCAAAACATTTTCAGTTTCATTTGTATAAAAGCTACCATGCCAACTATAAACACCTGAGAAGAAATAAAAATCATGACATTTTTCTGCCTTCTCAGTGCCTAGCACATGGCAAACACTAAAAAAAATGTGTGAAGTCAAGCTAGGCACAGTGACTCGCACCTGTAATCCAAGCACTTTGGGAGGCTGAGAAGGGAGGACTGCTTGAGCCCAGGAGTTCAAGATCAGCATGGGAAACATACATAGCAAGACCCTGAGTCTACAAAAAAAAAAAAAAAAAAAAAAATCAGCCAGGCATCGTGGTGTGTGCCTGTAGTCCCAGCTACTCGGGAGGCTGAGGCAGGAGGACTGCTTGACTCTAGGAGTTTGAGGCTGCAGTAAGCTGTGATTGTTCCAAAGCATTCCATACCTGGACAACAGAGTGAGACCCTGACTCAAAAAATTAAATATATTAGATAGATAGATAGATAGATAGATAGATAGATAGATGAGATCGATCGATCGATGGGGCGATAGATAGATAGATAGATAGATAGATAGATAGATAGATAGATGTGTTAGGTCAAATAAATAGTGGCTTAAGAACAAGATCAAAAGGCAACTTCTGAGCTGAGTCTGAACTGGCTTTTGAGTGATTCACAGGACAATGACAAAATAGTTGGTATGACATCAAATTTGTAAGCTTAAATGTTACAATAAGGTTGAAACTGTTGATCTGAAAATAGCAAATACTTTGTTCCAAGTATAAAATTATGATGGCTTAAGGAAAAATTAAAATTAAATTGATAAAAATGTTATTTTATCACACAGTAGAGCATATATATTCTTCTTTGACAAGTATGTTAAGATAACATAACATTTTACTTTATTAGATTAAGTTTCATCAACAGTAAACACTTAGATGTGTTATTTGAATATACAGCACAACAAAGTAAATACAAAATAGTGACAAAAATTTTATAAGAAAACCCTGATACCGTAATTCTAAGTTTCAAGTTCACAAAGAAACAATGCACATAATTTAAACATACACAGGTATAAAATAATATCAATAGTAAAAACACACTATCCTTTCTGTATGAAAATGATACTACAAACACATCATCCTTAACATACAACTGTATGCCTAGCACATAACAGGACCAAAACATAGTTTTACTGATTGTGGATTGGCTTATTTTTCAGCTGCAAATTTCAGCTGAGGGGTTTGAGCTGACTCATCCCTATTCATGCTCACAATTCCACATAGTCCAATCACTTATTTATAAGATGGTGTGAGATGCAGATGTAGACTATAGCCATGTGTTCTCTATTCCACTGATTCCCACTGATTCGTGCATGAGAATAAACATAACCAGCATTTATCTACCAACTAGTAAGTACAGAGAATGGTGCAAGGAGTCTGGAGTGACACTGAATAAAACATGGTCCTTGCCTTCAAGGAGTATATACACTAGAAAGAGACTGATATGAAAGCACATGAATAAACTACAGATACACACATAGAGAAGAAATAAAAACAAATTGACATAAGAAAGCTAAAAGGTAGTAATTCCTTCAATTGGAATATGCAAATGTTTTAAGACAAGAACATATGAAAATAGGGTTCTTTGCCCATTTTAAAATCAGATTATTTGGTTTTTGCTATTAAGTTCCTTACATATTCTAGATATTTTCAACTCTTAACAGATAAATGATTTGCAAATATTTTCTCCCACCCTGTAGGCTGTCTCTTCACCCTGTTGATCATTTCCTTTGTTGTGAAGAAGGTTTTTACTTTGATGCAATCCCATTTTCTATTTTTGCATTTATTGCCTGTGATTTTGAGATTTTATTTTTTAAAAAATCCTTTTCTAGACCAATGTCAAGAAGCATTTCCATGTTTTCTTCTGATGTTTCATAGTTTTGAGTCTTACATTTAAGTCTTTAATCCATTTTGAGGTATTTTTCTACGTGGTGAGAGATAGAAGTCTAGTCTCATTCCTCTGCATGTGGATATCCAATTTTCCCAGCACCATTCACTGAAGAGACTTCCATTTCCCTAGTGTGCACTTTTGGCATCACTTTCGAAAATTAGTTGTCTGTGGATGCATATATCTATTTCTGGGTTATCTATTCTGTTCTCCTGGCCTATGCATCTGCTTTTATGACATAGTACCATGCTAGTTTGATCACTATGGTTTATAGTATATTCGGCAGTCAGATAGTATGATGCTCCCAGATTTGCTCTCAAAAGAAAACATACAAATGGCCAACATATAAAAAAACGTTCAACATCACTAATCATCAGGAAAATGCAAATCAGAATCACAATGAGATATCACCTCACTATCAATAGATAATGATAAAATATAACAGATAACAAGTGTTGGCAAGGATGTGGAGAAAAGGAAGCCTTTAGATACTGTTAATGCTAATACAGCTATTATGAAAAACAGTATGAATATTTCTCAAAATATTACAAATAGAATTTACTGCAGCATTACTAACAATAACCAAGATATGAAATCAACCTAAGTGTCCATCAACAAATTAATGGATAAAGAAAGCATCACACACACACACACACACACACGCTATTCCATTATAAAAAGAATGAAATCCTGTCGGGACATTATGTTAAGTGAAATAAGCCAAAGACAGAAAGACAAATATCACATGATCTCGTTCATATGTGTAATCTAAAAAAACTGACCTCACAGAAGTAGAGAGTAGAATAATGACTTAACAGAGTCTGGGTAGAGTAGGGAGGGATGGGGAGAGGCTAGTCAAAAGGTACGAAGTTACAGTTAGGAAGACTAAGTTCTGGGGCTCTACTGCACAGTAGGATGAATATAGTTAGTTAAAAATAATGTACTGTGTATCTCAAAATAGCTAGAAGAGTTTCTAATGTTCTTAAAGTCATAGAGAAATGATAAATGTTTGAGGTAGTGGATTTGTTAATTACCCTGATTTGATCATTAAACATTGCATACAGGTATCAAAACATTACACTGTGCCCTATAAATACTTATAATTATGTATCACTTTAAGATAAAACAGAATGCAAAAAAAAAGCAAATAAGTTTCAGCAGAAGAAAAAAGAAACTGAGAAAAAAGCATGAAGAAGGAACAGATGTAGTTAAGAGCAGGATGTAGTTTGGAAATTCTATACAGAGGAGGAATGGTGGGACATGATTGAAAAGGAATCTGAAAAAGAAGTCGGAAGTCCCGCCCTGAGAAAACAGACTAACAGGGAGTCAATTTAAGGTTTGGTTTAAGAAAGCCAGCTGATTCTAAAAAGTCGTTATAAAAATTTCAAAATAGTATTCATTTGAATTTTCTGTTCCAAAAAACATAAGCATTGAGAAGCATAAATGAAAAAGATAAAGAATTGAATCAATGACCTATTTTTAATATTGGCATCTTTAAAACCAAAACATCTGTTTAAAAGAGACAATTAAAACAAGATAAGAAAAATAGCAAGTTATAGTGGAAATATAACAGAAGCCACCAGTAGCTATGTAATCTTTGACAAGTGACTTCATCTCTCTAATCCTAATTTCCGCACTACAGGAAGTATCAGCACAGATTGCTAGCCTCCACAGAGGCTCTGATTCAGGAGGTCTGGCTGGGGTGGACCCCACAAATTTGCACTTCTAATCAGCTCCTAAGGGATGCTGCTGCTGGTTGTAGCCCAAGGACCACGTTTGGAGAATCACTGAATGGTTCTGATGGTACCTAAATCCCTTTTTGGCTATTAAATTCTATCTTTTTCCCTAAGAGTACACAAAACAAGATGACAATACTGACACTAGAAAGAGGACTTTCCCTTTGACCTAGCTAGCAATAGAACTCCTAAGAATTAATCCCACAGGTAAAACTACAGTATTGAGCAGTTATAGATCACAGCACTGCTTCTAATAATGTCTGAAAACAGGCAAAGTGTCTATCAGCAGAAGACCTGCTACCTAAACTATGGCATATCCATACAAAATAATATCATGCAGCCATTTAAAAGGAAATGATCATCCAGATATGAGAAAAGCTCCAACAAAAATTGTTATGAGAAAAAAAAAGAACAAGGTACAAAACAGTATGATTAATATATTCACATTTGTATAAAATGGGAAAGGAGAGAGAAAAATATATGTACGCATAATTTGATTACATCAGCATAAAATTTTTGTAGAAAGATCACTTTAAAAACCTAACAATACTGGTTGCCTTCAGGAAATAAAGCAGCGTGACTAGAGGAGAAAGAGAAAAATCATAATATAATTTTATACTTTTTGAAATGTAGGGCCACATGTCACACATAAAGCAATGGAGACAAGATGTGAAGAAGCCCCTGTCCCCTACCCTTGTGTGGTGTTGCCTTTTGGCCCTACAAGAAGAGTGCACTAGAGGAAACCATGGTGCTTCACCCTGTCATATTTGGCTTTTAGTCGAAGCCTGCTGGCATCATGGTTTATCCTGATCTGTTACCCAACATATTCCTTATTTGATCAGCAAGCTATCAATATCCTCATCAATGGCAATGCTAAACATGCTGAAAAAGACCACACTAAGGAAACAATCTTCTGTCATCTCATCAGTAACCCCCAAGTTACAAATTCACCAGAGTGGTGTCACCCTTTACCATTTCTGTCTAAAGAGGGTAATCTAAAAGGTATGCCAAATGTCTTGATAAAATGCAGATACATAACACTTCACAATTCTGATATAGAAACCTGCGAAAAGTAAAATTCAGGTAATTTAATGCAAAGTCCAACCTCCCTTATTTTATAGATGGAAAAAAAAAAAAGGGCTAGAAAGAGTTTGGCTTGCCCAATAACACTCTTAAAGGCACAGCTGAAATTAGACTTGAAGTTCAATGTTCTTTTCATTAGCTAGCTCATATAAATAAAGACATTCATTTACTATATATCAACTTACATTTTATATAGGCAAATTAGATCAGAATTGTGAATGAATGTTGAATATAAGGGGATCTATAAATACAATTAGAGCGATACTATGCTATATAGTGTTATATTGTTATATTAGAGTTGGAAGGGGAATCTTTATTACAAGTTTCATACCGTGTTCTTGCTTCTTTGCACTCATCACCCATTTTTACCTGAACCTTTAATTGCTCAACTCCACCTAACTGAAAATTGGGAGAAACTTTAGAGATGATCAGCCTCAACCTCTTTATAATTCAGGAGAAAGTAACACTATGCCCAAAGTTACATAACTAGTTCAGAGCACAATTGGAATAAGAACTTGGTTTCCCTTAGCGTAATGTTCTTAGTCAGTACTGCCTTCCCACCTATACAACATCGACAAGATCACAAATGATGTAACTTAAACCAATCCCTGAATCGACTCTGCTATTTTCCCTACAGCTATAGGCCAAAAGATGTAGAACAAAAACATGGCAAGTTTACTCAAACCAAAATTGGAGCCTCACCCCTGTTCTCTTAGAGCACTCCATATGGACAAGTATTCCAGGCCTTCTCAGTTCTGTTTATTCTCCACTCTTCACTCAGTAAATCAGGTCTGAGTCAGGTAACTCTTTATTTAGCCCCTTTCTCACCTTAAACACCTCTGTAGCTACATTTATTTCACCCTTCCCTAGAAGCTCTACATATTCCTTTTCCTCTGTAAAGGTACTCCCATACTTATTCTCTCCCACTCATGAACAATCTTTATTTCTTCCTCTTTTTACTGCATGTAACCCAACCTGAAATAGCTCCTTTTGACCATGCCACCCCTTTTTTCTCCCTCTACTGACTAACATCAAATAATCAACAAGAAATAAAATGACAAAAGTAACAGTAATTTTAATACTGATATTATCACTCTATAATCCACATACAGATGAAATAAATAACTTTTGTAGTATCACAAAAGAAGTAAGGTACTAAGCTAGAAAACAATGGGACACAGGGTCTATTTTAGAAAGTAATTGGTCAGACATTATTTGATGCTAGTCAGAGAAAAACTTCTTTGGAAAAAAGGAGGAAGGAAACATTTAAACTAAGGTTTCAATCATGAGAGGAAAGCGGTAAAGATCATTACAAGGAGAGAAAATTATATGTGCAAAGGTATTGAGTTAAAGAGAGTCTGACATTTTAAAGAATATTTTTAGAAGACAATGTGGCCAAATCACTGTGGAAATGAAGAAGACTAGTTAGTGTAAGATAAAGCTGAAAAGATAGACAGTGACTATGAACAAATGAAACCTATTACAAAGACAAAGATTACTAGAGTGGCTACAAAAATTAAAATAAATCCATCTACATACTGCTCACAAAAGACATGCAAAGCAAAACCATACCAAAATTATGAAACTAGTATATGACACAAGAATCCTAACAAAAATAAGACAGTTCAGAAATAACAATACATAATATTTAACAAAACATCTGTAAACCTATGTTCATCAATACATAATAATATAATAAGGAAATCAACAAGAAATCTTATCAATCATAAACATGAATGAATATAGCCACATGGTATACAATATAGCTTAGAAATATATAGAAAAGCTGGGCTCGGTGACTCAGCCTGTAATCCCATGCTTTGGGAGGCTGAGGTGAGTAGATGGCCTGAGTCAGCGGGTTCGAGACCCGCCCGGGCAAATTGGAGAGACCTCATCTCTACAATAAATCAAAAAATTAGCCGGGCGTGGTAGCACGCACCTATAGTTCCAGCTACTTGGAAGGCTGAGGCAGAAGGATCGCCAGAGCCCAGTAGGTCAAGGCTGCGGTGGCCGGGAGCATGCCACTGCACTCCAGTCTAGGCGACAGAGTGAGACTCCAACTCAAAAAAAAAAAAAGAAAAGAAATATATAGAAAAAAATATTAGGACATAAGGAGAAACCAACAAATCTAAAATTAATATTTTTGAGTATTTAACAGAATAAATTATTATAAATACAAAAATATATAAATTTCAGTATACATGTTGACTTTCCATAAAGAGAGAGTCTATTCTCTTTCCAAGAACACACGGACAAGCTGCAAAAACTGAAGGGTAATAAGACACAAGTCTTAAATTTCAAATAAATGATGGTATCACACAGACTACACATTCTTTAACAACAGTGCAATTTAGTTAGAAATTAACAATTTTTTTAAAAAGGGTAAATAAAATCTTTCTGTTTGAAAACTTAAGCATGCACTTCCTAAATAAATCATGAGTTACAGAGGAAATCACAAAATATTTAAAATTGAATGACAACAAAAGTAATACATGCCAAAATCTGAGACAAACATACTTAATGAGTAATTTATATACTTATGCCTAGAAGAAAGCCTTAAATGAAGCAAGAAGAATACAACAAAGGGTAAAGACAAAAAAACAGGAAGATTGAAATAATGAAGGCAAAAATACATATTAATAAAATAGAGAGGAAAGGAAATAGAAAAGATTAATAAAATATATCTTGTTTCTTGAACAAACAAAAAGATGATAAAACACTAAGTAGGACTGATTTGAGGAAGGGAGGAAGGGACAAAAGATGTCTGTGCAAAGAGGAAAGCGTACTAATAAACAATCTTGGAGAAAAAATACAGAAAGTAACTACAAATAAAGAATGTTTTTAATAATAAAAACACTGTAAGTACAGTCATTTTATGCCAATAAATGTGATACACATTAAATGAATAATTTTCCATAAAAATAGAATCAGAATATATTTTGAAATTAATAATTTAAAAATTCACCCACCCACCACAACACCATCTTAGAAGGTTTCATTAAACTTTAAAGGCTCAATCAATCCCTCTTATTTAAATTGTTTCAACAAATGATGTGATGGATTAATATCAGAAAATCTATGAAAGTAATACAATGCACTAACAAATGAATGAGGAAAATCAAAGAATCTATCTCTATACATAGGAAAAAAGTATGTATTAAATTTCAGAAAATAAATCAATAATTATTTTTAAAATTCTTAGCAAGCAGAATTAGAAGGAAGTGACTTTAGAAGTATCCTTTTAAAAAACCAAGCAGGCCGGGCTCGGTGGCTCAGCCTGCAATCCCAGCACTTTGGGAGGCCGAAACGAGAGGATTGCCTGAGCTTGCAGGTTTGAGACCCACCTGGGCAACTTGGCGAGACCTCATCTCTACAATAAATCAAAAATTAGCCAGGTGTGGTAGTGCTCACCTGTAGTTCCAGCTACTTGGAAGGCAGAGGCGGAAGGATCGCCAGAGTCCAGCAGATTGAGGCTGCGGCGGCCGGAAGCATGCCACTGCACTCCAGTCTGGGGGACAGAGTGAGACTCCAACTCAAAAGAAAAAAAAAAAACCAAGCCAAAAAAAAAAACAACCAAAACGAAGTGTTCTATACAATACCATCCTAGATATCCAAGTCAACACAATAAGACAAGAAAAGAAAAAAAGTTGCTTAAAAATTGGGGGGAAAAAAGAGGTTAATATCATTTTTATTTGCAGATGATCTAATTCTCTTGGCTTGTTTATGTATACAATATACAGACTAAGAGAAGTAACAAAAGAAAACAAGAAACTTCATAAGATTGGTAGACACAAGACTGAAAATAGTGGCGTCCCTATGAAGCACTTGGAAAATATAATGGAAATATATATATCCTGTCAGCAATAGCAATAAAACCTCTACAGCACTTAGAAGACAAGTAAATAAAAGACATTTTAGGCTTCTATGGAGGAATTTACAGATCAGTCTGCTTGAAGAATATAAAAGATACAAAACCTTTTTTAAAGATGTATCATATTCCTAAATATACTAATATCATAAAGACTGCAATTCTCCCCCAAAGTGATCTAATGTAATTCTAACCAATAAATTCAATGTAATTCTAACCAGTAATTCAATAACTGTTTGACAAACTGGTTATAGCATTTATATAGAAAAACAAAAAGTCAAGAATAGGCAACACAATTTTGAGGAAAAGGAAAGTGAGAAACAATCCACCAGTATCACTATTTATTACTAAACTATAGTAATTACTACAGAGCAGCAATGACTCAAGGACAAAGAGGACAGTGGAACTGAACAGGTAGCTCAGAAACCAACCCACTGATGGCTGCTCATTAAAGTGTAAAGTCAAAAATACAGTAAGCTCCGATACCAAACCTCAGTTACCTTTCTGATCAAATGGCCTATTGCTCTCTTCCCTTCCCTCTCTCCATTACAACTTAATAAGCTATCCTGCTATTCTTCAAAGAAGCAATCACAGTTTGAATTTAGTATTCCCTCTGCCTGGAAATGTCTTCCTCCCAGAATTAACATGGCTCTCTCCCTCACTTCCAAGTTTTCCCTAAATGCTACCACCTCAGCAAAGCCTATCCTTACCACAAATTTAAATTATGGCCCCCCCATAACTCCTTTCCCTGTTTTTCCCCATAGTAATCATCACGCTGATACACCAACCACAATGCTCAGAGACTCTGTGGATTTAAAAACAGTTTGCAAACCATAAGGCTGTCTCTATATTATGTTCTGGAACAAGGGAAGATGAGGGAGAGGAAAGAGAAAGTGAAGAATGAAGAGGGAAAAACAGAGAGAGAGAGAGAATTGGGGGGTGGAGGATGAGAAGGCAAGATTTTTAAAAAGAGAAGAAAGAGAAGGGGGAAGATGGAAGCAAACAAGAATGGAAGGGGAAGATCAGAAGCAGGAGCCTTTGGTGTCTATTTGTGACTATGTGTGTATCAGTTTTTGACTGAGTTTGTTTTTAAAAAATATAATTATAGTACTGGAAAGCATTCATGTTAAGAACTTTATAGGGGTTTGTTATATAACTTTACACTTGGCACCTGTTCTATTTTTTAAAAACATGTACGAATGTTGAAGAATAAAAGTAAAACAAATGTTAGAATATTTATGACTAATAAACACTTGGGCTTATATTATGCTTGAAATTTGTTCACAAGAGTATCATGTAAAAATTATATTCTATTGATATTTTTAAATGATAGTCTTTCAATACTACTGATAAGACCATCACTATAGCAATTTATTAAACTATTTTCAAAATAAGGAATTAATTCTTACTTCAATATAATATGACTTAGGGAAGTTTATTCAAGTTTAAAGCCCTCTTTTCATTGGGTGCTTTATTATCATTTTTCACCTATGTTACAAGTATGTCTCCAAATCCTTCACCAGATGTTTCTAGCTCTTTATTCCAAGCTTCAAAGACTGATTTGTTTCAGAATTAAGCTAAGAAAGGTACTACCATCAAAAAACACTTTGTTTCAAAGAAACCCCTGAGTAAATATGGTAATGTGGTGTGTGAGTTGTAGAAGTTCCTCACTTCTACTTCATCCCCAGGCTTCCTAGACATCAGAGTTGTAAATAGCATATATTTCTCTAACATATTTATATTCACCACGAGCTATTTGTGTGTATATATATTGGGTGTGGGTGTGCGTGTGTGAATGGAAACTGTCAGAGAAATGCCATCTACTGTTTAAGTGCCAAACACAACAAAAACCTATTCCCTCCCAGCCATTAGTGTAAAAAGGAAACATTCGATATTACCACTGTTACCCAATCTCTCCATAAACTACTTCTCTAGATTCATCCAAACGCTTACTGTGTGTGCCATGTTGGCTCTATGTTTTTGTTTGTGGTGTTTAATTTTGCCTAAAATAAACTTCTATCTCTCATCTAACTGCTTTTCATCTTTCCCAAGAGATTATTTAAAGCCCCAGAATAGGCTAAATGCCTATATATTTTTATGTGTATCTCAATCAGAGCACTTCCATTTTCATAAGGTTATGTTTAGCCCATCTTATTAAATTTTGTGAGGACAGGAATCATGTCCTATCGATAATTTTGGATTCTGCTACTTAGCGTGGTGCTTGGTATAAGGAGATGCTGCATTAACAGAATTTCTGATACTTCATACCTTTCCTCTAAGATTTTCTGGCATTTTACTAAGAGATTAAAAAATAAAACCTAGATTTCTACGTCATGAGGTAGGGAAGAACACAAATATACACTGTGCTATTTCTAGTCAGTAACATCAGATGAGCATTTCTAACGTTCTCTGTAACAATTCTTCTGGAGGAAGTCCGCATGGGGAGTATTCCTGGCAGCTATGGGGTTAATACAGTGCTGACTCTTCTGCTCCCAGTGTAGCCTATATTGCCTGGGCTGGATAGGAGCTAGCATAGAAGCACAACATTCATCCCTTCTACTTCCTCCACAGAGCCTTCCTGGTATTAGCTCTTTTCCGCAGAGATCGCTTTCTTCTCTGCTACCACGGATATTTAACTCTTGCTTGCACCCCTACTATCAGAGAAATTCGCGTAATTAACAAACATTTACTAACTAAGCATACCAATCTTTGTGCCAGACACTGTGCTAAATTTAGAGATACAGGCATAAATAGAACCAGAATCAGCCCTTGGGAACTTTATAGTTTAAGCAAACTACATAAGAATCTTTTAAAGGAAGAAAGATACTAACATGGAACTATGGTATCCACTGGCATGAAAGGCAAGAGCCCAAAGACTCTAAAAGAGGTAGAAATTTGAAGCTGAAAAAGATTTTAGGATACCTTAACCTTAAGTTTTATGTTTTAATGCTAAATCTTAAAAAAAAAATCCTTAACATAATTATAATGCAGCATCTTATATTGATTTTTACCCTATGTAACTGTTCAGACTTCTATAAGGAATGATCTAAACCCAGAAGAATTAGGAGAGAACAGGTTTTCCTATTACTTATAATGTCCTATATTTTATCTTATTGTCATAATTGGCTAAAATTCTATATTTTTCCAAAGTCCAATAAGTAAACAACTAAAACTATCTTCTAATAGGTGAAGAAATCTGGTTTCTTCCAACCTCATCTCTCACTATTTCAACTAATACATCTGATACTTCCTTCACCCAATTTGATTACTTCATAGGATTTGCCACAATTTGCAATTCTTCCATTATTTTGATAGTCTTCTCCGCCACAATGCGAGCGGCCTGAGGGGAAAAACCAAGACTGTCTTGCTCACTGACCTCTGTATCCCCAACACTGCACAGTGCATGACATACAGCACTTAATCTTCACAGAACAGATTAATGTAGATTTAGTCATAACCAGTGATTAAATTACTTTTCTTTAGACAGTTCCATAATGAAAGAAAATATATTTGTTAATTAAAAAAAATTTTTTTTTTGAGTTGGAGCCTCACTCTGTTGCCCAGGCTGGAGGGCAGTAGCACGTTCACGGCCACCACAGTCCACCTGCTGAGCTCATGTGATTCTTCCACCTCAGTCTTCCAAGTAGCCGAAACTATAGGCATGCGCTATCACACCCAGTTAATTTTTTGACTTATTGTAGAGATGAGGTCTCACCAAGTTGCCCAGGCTTGTCTCGAACCCAAGAGCTTAGGCAATCCTCTCACCTCGGTCTCCCAAAGTGCTGGGATTATAGGCATGAGCTACCGCTACCACGTTCAGCCAATTTTTAAAATTATTTGTGTGTGTGTATGAGTTGGAGTCTCTGTCACCCAGACTAGAGTGCAGTGGCATGATCACAGCTACTGCGGCCTAGCTGGGATTAAAGATGCGTGCCACCATACCCAGCTAATTTTTAAATTTTATGGTACAGACAAGGTCTCGCTATGTTGCCCACGCTAGTCTCAAACTCTTGGGCTTAAGGGATTCTCTCGCCTTGGCCTCTCAAAGTGCTTGGATTACAGGCATGAGCCACCATGGCCAGCTGAGAGGAAATATTTTTAAAGTGGAAAGAAGTTTAATTATCAATAGAAGATAATATGTAATTTTCAGTTATAGGAAAAAGGCAGCTTTTAAGGCTGGTTACTTAAGAAACACAAGCAGTTGGTGTGGTTATAATTGGGGTAATCAGGAAAGGACTTGCATGCAAAAGAAGAGGACTAGGGTTTCATATCATTTTATTCTCTTGCAATATTCTAAATCCTCAAAAAAAGATATTTTTACTTCTCATGATGAGTTTTTAGAATGCAACTATTACATGTGCTGCCTAAATGCAATTATGAATATTAATAAACTCCTATTCTTTTCATAGTATAAAAGTGTTTTGAGAACAGATTCACAATGCAAAACACACTTAGATCATAGTACCTAAATGCTTTCTGTGTCATGAACTTATCTTAAAATTTTTCAAGTTGTCATTAACCAAGTCTCTTACCAGAAGTAATTTTCCTCACTATATAGATCCTTATTTGGGAATATTTTGCTAATGCTGCTTTATCATTTCCTTTCCTTAAGAATACACAGTTTGCTTTGGCAGTCCTCAAAGACTATGCTGAAGTCCTTTGCTTGTGAATATATTACACTTACTCTTATTTGACAGCCTTAACTTTCTTCTCCTTTTTAATAGGGGGTGGCATTATAATATCCAAATAATAAGGCTTGATTAAATTATTTTGTGAAACACTGAGATGTTCTTACTATTTCATATATCTTTCCTTTAAATTATAAGTTAAGCCTAATTACAAGGCAATGAAAATGTGCAGAAAACTGCACATAATTTTTTAAATGAGAGATATCAATTGTATTACAATATTAAATTATCATTACAGTTCTGTAATAAGCACCATTCTAAGAAAAGGTTACCAGTATTGTCATTATAATACAATATAAAACTGCCTCACTGAACACTTCACCTTCACAAATGCGCACACACAGGCTGAGTATCCCTAGTGCAAAATCAGAAATGCTCCAAAATCCAAAACTTTTGAGCAGTGACATGATGCCACAAGTAGAAAATTCCACACAGTCTAACAGTTCACAGTCAAGATACAGTCAAAGCTTTGTTTCCTGCATAAAATGATTTAAAATGATTATATGTTTATACAGGGTATACAAAACATAAATAATTTCATGTTTAGACTTGAGTCTCATCCTCAAGATATCTCATTATGCATATGCAGGTATTCCAAAATCCAAAGAAATCTGAAACCCAAAACACTCTAGTTCAAGCATTTGGATCAGGGACTCTTCAACTAATATATGAGTAAAATCAGCAAGACTTATGACTGCTCTATTCCACTCTTCCATCTGCAATGCCAAGCTGTTCTCTGGAAGTACTGTTCTTGGCACTGTAGTAGTTCCAAAGCAGTAGCACACCTCTTGTTAATGCAAAAAGGGGGCATGAGTGGTCTGCAGGACTCATGTTCATCCCTGGGTACCTCACTTGCTAGAAGCAAGTGACAGCAAGAAGGCTTTGACTCAATGTCCTTGATTCAAAGGCTGGAAAAGTCAAGGGTTCCTACCCTGGTAATAAAAATGAATATAATTTTCAAAATGCCAAAATAGACATTAAGAGCTGCTCTAGTAGGTGATGTATGCTTGAAAAATCAGAAGCCAACATTCAAAATTTAAAGATTATGAAAATCATCATACTAAAATCTCTCCTGAGTCTACCAAACTAGCCAGATTATCTAGTCACAGCCTCTGGACAGCTCTTTAAAAATTTAACGGTGAGTGTGCTTGGCAGAACATCTAAATTGAAGTGACATTAATTAGGTTACCCACAACTACCAAAGTTGTTTCACTGCTTACTTTAAGACATGCTTGGGTTTCTTTTTTTTTTTTTAAGTTTAAAGTGTAAAACAAAACCTTTCATCTATTTTCTGAGTTACTTTAAAAGATAGAAACAAAGGGGGTAGCAGATATAGGGGATGGTGGAGAATCACATTTCCTACCGTTTTTGTCACTGAATACTAAGGCATTATATATCCCTAGGAGCAAGAAAGGACCAATGACACTAAAATAGTAAGACTTTATATACCCTTTTGACTCTGCCTGAGAGTATAAACTAGCTTATCTCTACAGCTCCCTACTGCTAAAGTGAAATGCTACACCCTTCCAAATTACAAAATGTATTTTTATATTACATCTTAGAATCATGAATGCTTATTTATGTTTTATAAAAAACACCACCCAAAGATTCTGACACCCAAAGGGAACACTGCTGT
Organism: Carlito syrichta; assembly: GCF_000164805.1. Classification (NCBI taxonomy): domain Eukaryota; kingdom Metazoa; phylum Chordata; class Mammalia; order Primates; family Tarsiidae; genus Carlito; species Carlito syrichta. The sequence goes on along the minus strand of NW_007113526.1, from coordinate 412,177 downwards.
CATGATGGAATTCTTGCCAGCTTGAAAGAAACACAGGGACAGACCTCTGACATCTGCCCAGATTCCCAAACTCAGCTCATAGTGGGAGAAATGACCTGCCAAGAAAGCATAAAGCAGAGGGACGTTCCAATATGCTGCCACTCACCGGGTGAACAACAGCAAGTGGGCTTCACCTATGTGGTCAAGCAAATGCAAAAGAAGAAAACCTGCTAACAAGTGCAGGTTCTAGGTTTGTAGCCTTTTTGTTTTCAAACTCTTATTTCTCCATAATTCACTACTGTACTTTATATTACATATTAATACCAACTCTTACTTTTCTCTCTATTTATATTTCCTCATCTATATTTTCCTGCCTAATAAAATGTATTATATGTAAGCTACCTCAAATAAATCTAGAATAAGATGAGGCAGAAAAAGAAGAGGAAAAGGATCCATGTTTAGATTCTTCTTCTCCTCCCTAACTCCAACTAAGAAACTGATAGTATTATGTTATAATATTTATTTAATGGAAGCTGACTTAAAACTATAAAATATTATGAAATTATTTTCTGTCTCTATTCACAGTAATAGTTCTAGTTATATTTTAAACACATTGCCTACAACAAATAAAGCATGAAAGAAATCTATCTTTTGAGATCACTCTATTTCAGAGCTAGCAGCTGACACTCACTGTGGCTTGGCAAGTTCTTTGAAGGTTTTTCAACATTTGGCATTACCCTACCAGAGAACAGAGCCTTTCATACTCAGCACGGTTGCAAAATGTCTCACTCACTAGTGCTCAAAGGAGGTCACAGTTTTCCCAGTAAAACGAAAATAAAATTGGAGCTGACAGCTATTTGGTAAAACACTGTTATCAGCAAGTATTTATCTTCCAGACCCTTCCCATGCCACAGAACTACACCAGAATATAGGTTTTCTTTTTCTCTAATCAAAACACAGTGTGGCCTTCAATCACCACCATTTCTTATTATCCCAACTCCCTTATCCCTAACATAAATCTGATGGCTAAAGCCAACAGAAAAATAAATATAAAATGCTTCTATACTTTTTATAAGTCTATGTAAAACTATAAACCCAAAGATAGCTACATGTTTTGTAGCATATTGAACAAATTCTGAATAGAATTAACTTTAATTCTTGGCTGGGCGCGGTGGCTCAAGCCTGTTATTCCAGCATTTTGGGAGGCTGAAGTAAGAGGAATGCCTGAGTCCATGGGTTCGAGACTAGCCCAGGCAACTTTGCCAGACCTCATCTCTACAATAAATCTAAAACTCAGCCGGGCGTGGTAGTTCACGCCTATAGTCCCGGCTACTTGGAAGTCTGAGGTGGGAAGATCGTCTGAGCTCAGCAGGTCATTCCAGCCTAGGCAATGAAGTGAGACTCCAATTCAAAACACAAACAAACAAACAAACAAACTTTAATTCTTAACAGTTAAAAGCAATTTATCTTATGAGGCAAAATTCAACTGAATATATACAAAAGGAAGAAAGGATATCAGAACAGAGTCCTCAGGTGATATAAAACTAAAAGATAATATTTATTCAATATAAGTATGGCATTAGCATCTAAGTAAAGGGACAAACAGAAAACACCTGATCCTTTCAATAACGTAGCATCGAAAAATTAGTGTATATCTCGGGGAAACTCAATAAATACTCACTCTTAAAACCATAGTGATATGTGCAATAGTTATGTTAACATTTATTTAATGAAAATCACATACAATCAGCATCTGGTAACTACAAAAAATATGTAATTTTTCCCCCCACAAGCCTAAAAAAGACAATACAGAAATAGAAAGCAAAAAAAAGCCTGAATAGCTAAAGCAATCCTCAGCAAAAACACCAAAGCTGGAGGCATCACACTTCCAGACTTCAAACTTTACTACAAAGCTACAATAACCAAGACATCATAGCACTGGTATTAAAATAGATACACAGTCCAGTGGAACAGGACACAGAATCCAAAAATAAAACCACAGACCTTTAACCAACTCATCTTCAACAAAACTGAAAAAAACAAACATTGAGAAAAATTATATTTAGCAAATGGTTCTGGAAAAACTGGCTAACCGCATGCAGAAGAATAAAACCAGACCCCTACCCATCACCATATACAAAAATTAACTCAAAATGGATTAAGGACTTAAATGTGAAACCTCAGACTATAAGAATCCCAGAAGAAAACTTAGAGAACACTCTCCTGGACATCAGCCTAGGCAACTAATTCATGGCCAAGTACTCAAAAGCAAAGTAGCAGAATCTAAAATTGACAGGTGTGACATTATCAAGCTAAAAGTATTTTGCACAGCAAAATAAACCATCAAGACAGTAAAGAAACAACCCACAGAATGGGAAAAAATATGTGCATGGTATACATCTGACAAAGGCCTAACATCCAAGATCTACAAAGAACTCAAACAAATTGACAGAAATAAACTAACCCATTAAAAAACAGGCAAAGGATGTGAACAAACAATTCTCAGAACAGACAGTTCTCAAAGGAATGATTGCTATCACTAAAAAGTAAAAAGACAACATGTGTTGGCAAGGCTGCAGAGAAAAGGGAACACTTCTACACTGCTGGTAGGAATGTAAGCTAGTTGAACCTTTATGGAAAGCAGCGTGGTAATTTCTCAAAGAACTAAAAATTGAGCTATCATACAATCCAGCAACCTCACTTCTGTGAATATACCCAATGGAACATAAGTCGTTCTCCCATGTAGACACCTGCACACATATATTCACTGTAGCACTATTCCCAATAGCAAAAACATGGAACCAACTTAAGATGTCCATCAACAGTGAATTGGATAAAGAAAATGTGATACACATACATGACGGAACATGTATACAAAAACAAAATTTATGTCTTTGGCAGCAACGTGAATGCAACTGGAGACCATCATTCTAAGTGAACTACCACAGAAACAAAAAACTGAATACCACATGTTCTCACTCATAAGTGGACCCTAAACATTGGGCATGCAAGCACATAGATGGGAACAACAAGTGCCAGGCACTGCTAAAGGGGAAGGGGGATAAAGGTCACAAAACCACCCGCTGGGTATCATATGTTCACTACCAAAGGGAGACAGAGTTCACCAGAAGCCCAAGTCTCACCTGCACTTAATTTACTTATGTAGCAAATCCTCCCATGTACCTCAGAACTCACTCATATACATAAACACACACACATACATATAAACATATATACACCAAGGGTGCCAAAAAAAGGATACCTATTTTAAGAGATGTTACTTACGTATTACTTTTCAGAGTTGAATTACAGTAGCAGTGTGTAGGATGACATTTGCTCAAAAGATAGCGTTAATCGAACGAATGCTAGCATCACAATGCAACAGGCAGGACAAAGAAAATGGCAGAAGCACAGTTGTCATTCAAGAAGTGCAAGATCACTTTGAAATGGCATTTGAAATTTGAGAACGTTGTGGAAGTACAATGATAACGAAGGCATGAGCATGCAACACAGAACCTCTGACACTAACAACTGCATTACATTCAAGATAAGTGTGATGGGCACAAGGGAAGATCCGGGAAGCCTCGCATAGCAAGAAGCAAGAAGTCCTGCAATAGTGTGCTGTAGTCATAGGTATCTGGATGCTGATGGTAACCACTTCAAGCACCTCTTGTAATTGCAAAAGTCAAACGTGACTTGTATTCATCTTTTGTTATCAGTATATATTGAGTATTACAACTTTAATACAGTTTTTTACTTCCTTAAAATGTGTATACATTTTTTGGCATCGTGTGTGTGTGTGTGTGTGTGTGTGTTTTCCAACGTTGTTTACAAGATAATTTCAGTAAAAAGCTATGAAAAAAATAAACAAGATGATATGCTCAAGCAGTGAAGGGAGACAAGGAAGAAGAGAGGATCCTTTAAATAGGAAGCAGAGGTGAGTGGGGAACGCCTGTTGAAGAGGGGAAAAATCTGAGAAGTCAGCCCTTGTGAAATCTAAAAGAAAAGAATGTGGGCAGAGGGGATAGCAAGTATAAAGGCCGTAAGTATAGGAACAAGTTCAATGTGTTTAAGGAATAGAATGGTGACTGCGTTTAAGCTTATAAATAAAAGAGAGAAAGGTAGAAAATGAGGTTAGAGAGGGGACCAGATCATGTAAGCCTTTAAACAATGATATGGGATTTAAACTTTCATTCTAAATACTTTAATACATTCCTAGAGGAGTTAAAGCAAGGGAATTACATGGTCTCATTACATTTTGAAAAGATACTTTAGCTGCAATTCATTATGAAGGAGTTAAAAGTAGAAGGAAGGACAACAGCTAGAAGGCTATGATGGCAGCCCAAGTGAGAGTATGCAGGGCTTATACAAGGTAGCAGCAGTAGAGCTAAAGACAGCACAGGTTCGCCAGGTATTTTAGAAACAGGGCTGACAGGACATGCAAGCAGAGGCACTATGGAGGCAGTCAAACACACTATTTAATATGAAACTAAGAAAAGAGATCAAGAAACCAGCATTTGGGAGGTGTCTCTTAAGGACGGTATTGAAAGACATGGGTCTGTGAGAGCACCTAGGTGTGAGTCTACCAGACTGGAGATGCACAAAAAAGTGACATAGCTCAACTGCATTGCTGTCCTCAGGTTCTTTTAAGGGAGGTGGGAGAGAGAGGAAAGAAAGCCACCATGTTTTCAGTAAGCCAATATGTGACACATATATTTTAATGATATTTCTTCTAACAATAGGCAAAGAGAAAACAGAAAACTGTGGTGGTTTTTCCTTAATTTTTGTTTTAGTGACAGAAGCTCCCCCTACACCCCCATACATAGGCCATACTTTCATTGGGAATTTAATAAATTTAGCAGAACAAAACTAATCCATTCATATTTTCTCGTTTTCAAAAAGTAGAATCCACTTAGTAACAAAATTCACTGAAAACAAATGATGAAGTTATAAAATACTATTTGAATCAAATTATCATCTAAATAAAAGCTTTCCTAATTAGTAATCACACCTATGAATCTGAATATCACAGCCTGAATAATGAGTAATAATAAATTAAATAATCACACTATCTATTTTACCTTAAATTCAGAGATTTCCACTTAAAATGATATTCTCCTTTCATAATGCTAATGAGGTGGGGTAGACATTCGGTAGTCATTGTTTTTCTCTGGATCAGTCAGGACATTTACTCAAAAAACAAGAGTCTCCATAACATCTACCGCTTTCTCACTGAATCACTCCAAGACTTATTTAATGATTTTAAACATTTATCAAGACTGGAAACTACCCATACTCCCATCAATCCATTCTAGTGGTGAATAAAAAAATTGGAGCATATTCACATAATGAACTACTATACAGCATATAGACTTAGCTTAAAATTCAACCACAGTTTGTCTAAGTTTAGGACTCCCTAAGGAAGAACTGGCATGGGGGTAGAGAAGTTTTTTGTTGTTGTTGTTTTTGTTGAGTTGGAGTCTCACTCCGTCGCCCAGACTGGAGTGCAGTGATCGCTCCCGGCCACCGCAGCCTCAACCTGCTAGGCTCCAGCGATCCTTCTGCCTCAGCCTTCCAAGTAGCTGGAACTACCACGCCCAGCTGATTTTTGATTTATTGTAGAGATGAGGTCTCGCCAAGTTGCCCAGGCGGGTCTCGAACCCGCGGGCTCAGACAATCCAAGCACATCAGCCTCCCAAAGGCACGGGATTACAGGCTGAGCCACCGAACCCGGCTGGTAGAGAAGATTTTAACCGGTAATAGGAGGCAACTAAATGTGACTGGCAAAGGAGCAAAGGCCCTCATAAGATGCCTCCATTGAGTTAGATGTGGAGTACCCACAGCATTAGTATTGAGGGGAGGATGGTCATTAGAATCCCCATGAGAGATAGCTTTTTAAGCCCATCTCCTCTAAAAACCATAGGCCTTAGAAGCCATCGCTACTAAAGAGCATGTAACCCATACTTCAGATAGGTTGGGGCAGTAAATGTTTTTATAAAATCTCCAATTAAGAAGGAAGCTAATGATCTGCTCACTCCAGATCTATGCTGCACCATGTCAGACTATGCTTGTAGCGTTCATTTTAATTCTGGATGCCACAGTTAAAAAGGATATTGAGTAAAGTGCAACATGTTCAAAAGAGAGTGTCAACTGAAGGAAGAGGAGGTATTTAACCAAGAGATGAGACAACTTAGGAAAGAGATAAAAGTGGTCTTTACTGCACAAGTTACATTCAAGGACACCATGCCATGCCATGAAACCTGTTTTACTCAGCAATGTATTTTACAATCAATGTTGAAATAACACATACCCTTCCTCAATTATGGAAAATAAAAATTTTACACATTGATCAAAATATGGCAATACGCTGGTCAATACTTCATGGTACACCAGAAGGCTCAGACACACTGGCCAAATACCACTGACATACACACTACAGAAAAATAGATTTTTAATTCGGTATAAAGTTACTAACTTTCTAATTGGGTTGTTTAAAGGCAAAAACTTTTAAGAAAGGTACCATATTTACTATCCCTGAAGGTGTGGCAGAGGAAACTCAAATGTATCGAAAGGGTTTAAGGAACAGGATGACCTTTAATGGTCCCTTCAATCCTGATGTTCTAATGATTCTATATCTCAATTCTCGGATAAGCTGTGCCTGTTTTAAAATATCCCACGTGGACTGATTACTAAGAAGCAGACAGAATGATGAAAGGCGAAGCATGTCAAATTAGAAGGGAAAGATGTGGTGAGACAGGGTAAAGAGAAATATCTTAAAGACACCATTCTGAAACTTGAAATTTATATTGCTAATAAGATCACAAATAGATGAATTCTTAAATCAGCCCCTGAACCAAACTTTGCGGCTCTTCTTTTATTACCAGGATTACTATTTGAAAGCAGAACTTACATAATTTACATTTCATTTACAAAAGCAGCAATATAACAGAGGTGAATAAATCTAAATTTCTCCTCCCTGGAAAGGACAGATGAGGCTGATGGCCTTAAAAAACAGCATTCCATCTGACAATAATCAGCCCATCAGTTAGGATGAGAAAAATCAGTATTGTCTGAATAGAAATAATTATTAAGAGAAGGAAATTCTCTCTGGATATAGTATCATTACCCAGTTTACCCTCAAGAACTAAAGTCTCAATTTAACTCTTCCAAGGATAATGCACTGTATGTACCCATTGTTAATTGTTTCTCTTATTCTCACAGAAGGTAAACTTTTAAAATTTTTATTCAGTAATACTTAACTTCTGTGGCTGGGGTCATCACTGGTCACAGTTCCTAGAAATATTCATTCAATGGGACATTTTTAGCTACCCTGGAAACTGTACCACCTTAAAACTCAATACATAGTTCTCTTCCTCTATCCCACTTAATTATTATTATACGCTGAATCCCCTCTGCATCAATTAAGCATACAATAGAGTGCAGTACATAAAACCACAATAAGCAATACAGAAAAAAGGATTAAAGCCATGAAAAATATATTAATTTATTCTACGCAATGCATTTGTAATTCTTCCACTTTCAGTCAAGATCACAGTACAGTTTAATAGTCTGGTTCAGGGACCAATTAATCCTTTTATATTTAAATCAATCACTGACTCCTCTCCGAATAATGTAGCTTCTACATGCTGCTTCTCATTTGATGTCTTTGGGGAAAGAGCACAGTTAACTCTATGTGGCACATTAATCATGTTCAGTAATAGAAAAAGAAATGCATTATCAGAGAAATCTAATACAAAAAGCAGAACATGCTCTAAAACATGTTAGCATAATCAGTATATGTGTCGTCATTTCTTAATTAAAACAGGCGCGCTAAACCAAAAGCCAAGAGTGCACCCTTCATCTGGCTTTCATAGTGTATGTGCATGCATGTATCAATTTATTTTGATTATGTACAAAGTATATCTCCAAGAATGAAGCCACTCTTCCCAACTGCTCCCCCTTCTACTGGCAGAGTCCTTGCGCCCATCCCAAACTAAAGCAGAGTGACTTGATGACGCTAAAACAGTGGTAAAGGGGAAAAGTAACAGAAAAGCATGTGTTTTATTCAAACTAGCAAGTGTTTGGCACCTTGCCACAAAGATGTGTCATTTTCCTTGAACGACTTTGAAGTCTAATTAATAGGGTTAATTCAATGCAATATTCATGTGTGTAAAGTCTAAAGATTCCTACCATTGCATGGAAAGCAGATGTCCATATTTTAAGAATATTTTCTCTAAACAAATGTGTCAAAAAAAAAATTAAGAGTTCACGTGACTAAGAATAACAACACTGTACTATATGTTACTTACTTTGACCAACAGCAAAAGGAGATCCTCCTTTTCATTCCTTGATCTTTAATCACCACAAGAATAAATTAACTTTGTATTCCAGTGGCCACATGATGAATTATAAATGCATGATTTAGCTTCAGGAATTTCAAAAGCAAATTTCAAATGGACCACAAATATGTGTTTTGTTTTGTTTTTAATTAACCAATTAAGTTTCTATGTAGATTTAGCACTGAAAAAAGGAGTCGTTGTCTTGGGATAACCCGAATACATTGCTGAGTCAGGAGCTCTGCCAGTTCAAACTATTCCAAAGGAAAGAAAGCACACAGTGAATGTTAGCTGTGTTCACTTTGCACCAACACAGATAAATCAAATGATCAAAGTTTAAGGCCAGCTTTGTGATACTAGCAAGAAGAATGAAAACAGAGGCCATGGTATAGGTGGTAATCTTAATTCATAAGAACACGCCACAAAAGACTAAAATTCGAAAGACTGACTAGATTATCACACCCCATAGGAATTTTTCTCTGGGCATGTGAACTGTGACAACCTTTGAGAATATGGAAGACAACTAAGACAAACAATCATCAAATGAAAAAATACTAAGTGTCATCCCTCACTAATCCCCGGAAAAGCCTCATCAAAGAAACATTTGGAAAGAACTCAAGTCTGCTGTTTTTTGTTTTGTTTTGTTTTTTTAAATCTCAGACTAGAACAGGCAACCGAAGTTCATCATCAGAAATCATCATCTCATCTCTAGAATATGAAGTCACACCAGTTAACAAGCTACCACCAACAGGATGAGTCTTGTGTCGTTTTCATGGTGACTGGGTAAGTTTCTGTTAATTCTTCCACACTCCTCTGCCTAGTTACATGATTAGAATCATCTGTCAAGTGGTGTGCAAGGATTAAAAGTGCCACATGTAGACATATAGATGGTGAGAGATCCTACAGAGCACTACAAACACACATAAATCTAAGCGGCTAAATGCAAGGAGGGGAGGGGACCCGCCTTCTGTATTTCTTTGTATAAAATGCACCCTTAATTTCAGTGACTTTCTCAGATAGTGAATTCTAAGAGGGGGAATGCTACATGTTCTTTCTGGATTCAGTGTAGGATAGTATTCAAAACAAGATCATAAAATGCCCAGCAGTCTTTTTGAACATCGGTTTCTTTCCTTTATTTCTCATCTCTGCTTTTAATCGGGCTGTCCCAAAGCTGGGCCCAGATAGCACTGAGTCTGCCTGCTTGAGACAATAAATAAAAGCCTGACCATATGCACTAACGGCCCTTGCCTCCAGCTTAACTCTCATGTCAACTTGTGTAACTAATTCCGTCCCATCCTCCTGCCAGCAGAGGCTGCACTCAGCTTCTGGATGGGGGTCTCCAGTACGTCTTAACAGCTTGAGACTTGACAGGTTCTCTCTTCCTTCACTGGCCTCTATGAACTTGTGACTAATTGTGGTATGACAAAAAAAAAGAATCACAGCAATTTGGTAATGGTATATATGAGAGGGGAAGTGTTCTGCTATAAATTTCACATTTAACATAATTTGATCAACATCAAGATAATAAATTTCCAAATAAATAGTATCATAAGCATTATGATTACCAAATAGGCTTCAATTCAGTATTACTATTCTATCAGCAGCTGTCTTTGGACAGGTTACAAATTAAAAGGAAAAAGAACATTACTGGTGACATATAAAAATTTTTAACCAGTCTTTCAAAATCACCAATAACAAGACATATTTTAGCCAGGCTCAATGGCTCAGTCTGTAATCCCGCGCTCTGGGAGGCTGAGGTGAGTGGATTGCCTGAGGCTGCGGGTTCAAGACCCGCCTGGGCAAATTGGTGAGACCTCATCTCTACAATAAATCAAAAAATTAGCCAGGCATGGTAGCGCACGCCTGTAGTTCTGGCTCCTTGGAAGGCTGAGGCAGAAGGATCGCCGGAGCCCAGGAGGTCGAGGCTGCGGTAGCCGGGAGCGGCTACTGCACTCCAGTCTGGGTGACAGAGTGAGACTCCAACTCAATTAAAAAAAACAAGACATATTTTAAGTACATAGTAGGTAATCAATAAAAAAATACAGGCATGAATAGTGACATTTCTAAGTCTATGTATAACGCCTACTCTGGAGAGAAACCAATGCTTATTTATGAAAGACTATATATTAAAGAATATATAATTAAAAATTGATAATTAGAAGTTATGGCATATTCTTTAATTTTCAAAAGCTGAATCAGTCAATTTTGAAAGGCGGTAAAAAAACAAAACTAAATCCAAAGATGCTGGGCATCAACATAAAAAGTACCAAGACACCCATCTACTGAACTATTAAAAAAAAAAAAATCACAAAAGAAAAACTTAATGCTATGAACAAAAAACAAAGTCAAATGGATGTAAATAATTCTACACCCCAAAATAATAGGAAGAAAAGCTATTTAAGAGAAATTTTCGATATCTAATGCCTTGGTCTTTTATTCAATTACCCTCTTTGTTAACTGAAATTACTTCAACACTCAAACATAAATCAAACTTTATGTATATAGAATATTTTAATATATGTAGTAAAACATAAAAACATAATTAAATAAACATATCTGCTTCATTCATAAGGGAACTTTCTTATAGTGGAATTTTAACAACAGAAAAAAATCAGTACAATATTTTATTTTCACTTCCATCTATGTCCAAGTAATTAAAAACTATTTTTAGAGCCGGGCTCGGTGGCTCAGCCTGTAATCCCGCACCTTTGGGAGGCTGAGGTGAGTGGATTGCCTGAGCCCGCGGGTTCAAGACCCGCCTGGGCAGCGAGACCGCATCTCTACAATAAATAAAAAAATCAGCCAGGCATGGTAGCGCATGCCTGTAATTCTGGCTACTCGGAAGGCTGAGGCGGAAGGATCACCAGAGCCCAGCGGGTCGAGGCTGCGGTGGCCGGGAGCGGCCACTGCACTCCAGTCTGGGCGACAGAGTGAGACTCCAACTCAAAAAATATATATATATATTTTTAAAAGAGAGGAAAAAAAGATGCCTCACTTTACTCAATACCCAAGTAGGCATCCCACCCAAGTTAAGCATCTGATGGGGACATTAAAAATGAAAGACAAAAACATTTAGCTAGCTGCTTTACAGATTTATACAAGAATGTTATTGAAAGCAGAAAAATATTATTGCTTTCATTTAATTTTATAAGTGGGTTTTCTTTATCCAATATGCATAGGTCAGTTAGATGGCAGATTCTTGATAGTCAATGAATTTTAAGCTAAAATAATGTTACTAATTAAAATCACAAAATTAGAGAAGATAAAGATAATGGGAAAATAAAAATAGAGGCTGATGATAATGCTGTTGGAAGACAACCCCCAAGAATATTCTCCAGGGTCTTCAGACAATCTAGGGTGTCTCACATGGTTCTTGTCCCATACCTTCTCACCCTTAAGCAAGACCTTCCTGAACAAATTCCAGGTCTCACTTTCACTACTGGAATCTCTGTCCTTGCCCTTCTGTTCCGATAACCTGTGCATTTCATCTGAGACACCCAGAAGTTAGGCAGGTTTTGAGTACAGTCTTCTCTCCTGCTTTACCTTTCAACAGTGGAAAGACTAGATGGAGTTAAGAAAAAGCCTTAGGGAATCTTGACTACAACATTTATTGAATGTGTTTTTATTCCGGGTAGTTTTATCTGGTCTTGTGAAAAATCTTTGTAAGAGTTGTATCTGCAAAGATATATGTTACTTTTAATTGTTACATTTAAAATCACATTTGCCACTCTTTAAACAACCAGTGAGCTTAAATATGAAAGAGAATAAATAAATCCATGACTCTCACTAGTCACAAATAGGAATGAAATAGGCAGCAGTTCCCACTCTAACAACTGAAAATGGCAACAGATTCACTGGGGCAGTGCTTCGGAAGACACTGTAAATGGCAGCAGGCTGAACTGGGGTAGGACCCTAATCTTCTAGGGAACAATCCATACTTGAATTGGGGGGGAAAGAGTGAGGTCTAGTCTCTCCAGTAGACTGCACCTATGAGTGCTTATAACCCTGTATATTATGTCAAAGAGGAGATGGGGGTGGGAGGGTCAAAACATAGAAGGCTAGTGCAATAGCTCAGAATGAAGTGAGAGACGCTTTGATTAGACAGTGAAAATGGAAAAGAAAAAATACATTTTACAAATAGACAAACCAAGACACCATATAATGCATTCTTTTATAGATGTTTAAGAAATAACCTTATCAGCTGGGCATGGTGACTCACACTTGTAATCCCAGCACTTTGGGAGGCCAAGGAAGAAGGATCGCTTGAGCCCAGGAGCTCAAGATTAGTCTAGGAAACATAGGAAGATCTCATCTCCACAAAAATTAAGATATTAGCCAAGCATAGTGGTGTACATCTGTAGTCCCAGATACTTTAGAGGCTAAGGCAGAAGGAACACCAAAACCCAGGCAGTCAAGGCTGCAATGAGCCATCATCATGCCTTATAATTCCAGTCTGGGAAATAGAGTGAGACCCTGACACCAAAAAAAGGAAAGGGAAGGGGAAGGGGAAGGGGAGGGGAAGGGGGGGAGGGGGAGGGAAGGGAAGGGAAGGGGAGGGAAGGAAAGAAAGAAAAAAGCTTATCTATAAATCAGAATAAAGTTTTGTTTTTTTAAAATATCCAGGAAAACTCTTTTTGGGGGGAGGAAGGGGATACAAGCAGGAAAATGGACTCAAAACTTACCCACATTTTATTTGCCATTTTTTTTCTTATACCTTTGGATTGGCAGATGAAGCAGTAAGTTATAAACATTACCATTATTGATTTACATTTTTAAAGTCAGTGTTTTAAATATTATTTTTAAAATGAGGAGAGACAATTATATTCTGGTATTCCTGGGTTGTCTCTACTTAAACCTTGTTCCCAAGGAAACAGCTAATGTCTCAATATAAGACCCTGCATAATTACTGGCTACAAAGGAAGTATGCTTCAGTAAGACATGTGTACTTTAGCAGAATTAAGATGACCAGCTTATTTTTTGCCTTAATATGAAACAAAAGTCTCTGAATCTCATATAGAGACCAACATTTTCTACTAGACATATGCTGACACACACAGACTACAGTATTAACATATTCTCACGTACAGAATGTTACTATTTTCAGTGGCATTCTATTCCAAATTAAAACAGGGACACAGCTGGAACCACCTTTAAAAAAAAAAAGCATTAGGGACTGTCTCTTTTGGAAGAGGCTCAGCTTTGAAGTCATTCTTGTTAAAGCATAAGTGGAGATAATTGCTCATAAACTGCTATGGATGAACATACATTTTCCATGACCAAAACGTTTGAAATTAAAATGATTTAAATGAAAATAACATTATACAAATTTTATTAACCAAAACACCCAACAAAAAAGCATAAATATTCTTTAAAATATCACATTATTTATTTAAATATTTGTATGATCCATCTACCTTTTATAAACAGCCCTTTTTCTTGAGAAAGTGCTTAAAATTTTGACTTAGCAAAAGAAACAGTGATATATTCATCATTTGCAGAGTTAGGAAAAAATAAATGAAATATGGAAAGGCATTCTTTTCACAATAAATGGCAAAACCTCTAATTTACACTTCAAAAGAAATGCTTTTTGTTAAAATTTACAAACATTTAAACCAGACAGTTCTAACTTCACTGGTATTGAGCCTAAAAATATAACATACATGAATATTTTACTTTGGCCAACGTATTCAAACAATTTAGGAAGGCTAGCCAACTGAAAACTTAAGTGTCATATACATCTATAATTAAAGGAACTAAAATAAACATTGATTATTAAAATACTTGAGGACTAAAATTCTAAGAAAGGGTTTTTTGAATGGCAGGGTTCATAAAATCAATTTAGTGGATTTCAACCAATATTTTGTAATTAAATTAAATAGATTAGAAAAGATAAATAGAATTTCAGACTTATTTTAAGAAAGGAAAGAAAGAGACACAAAAACACACACTGGGTTGCAATGTAAGATCTATTTCTTTGAATGTAGTAAAAAAATTTTTTTTGAAAGTTCTTTGAGGGCTCAAATATTGTGTTAAGTCTCAATTTAATAACCCAATAACATGAGGATTTTTCATTACACTGACCTTTTAAAATGTTCTGTTAAAGCCTGAAACTGTAATTCGTAACTAGATTCTTCCAGGGTACAACTTTATGGAAGTTAAAATTATGACTCTGAGAGCTGAATTAACTCCTTCGTGGAACAAGGTATATGTAACTTATGATTCTGAGAGATGAATTAACTCCTTCCTGGGACAAGGGTATATGTAGCAGAGCTGTCCCAATAACAGTAACGTAGCAGGTCAGGATAATACATACATTAGACAATAAGTGAGAAGGTACACATAATCTGAAAGCTGAAATGAAAATTTCACCAGAACTTTATTGGACTTATCTGCATGCAATAATTTTTTGTGTGTACATATGGAATAAGTACCATCCATATTAAAACTCTGTATAAATTAAAAGTATCTTCTGAATGTGAAATTAAGAATGAACACCACTGAGACATTCTAATAACCAGTGGCAAGAAGCCAAGCTTAGCTAATACAAAAGCTGTAAAATTAATGAAAGACTTCTACCCCTGAATTAAAGCACACCCTACTTAGAAAAAGGTGGTAATTCTTTTTCTTAATTAAATGGTTATACAAATTCCATTTACAGATATCAAGAGTCCCTAATCTAAGTGTATGGTTCAAGAAATTTATATTCTTCAAACAACAGAAATGCTTATTTTTCAAATATTTAACACTATACTTTAAAAACAAAAGTAAAAATATTTTACAAAACTGTATGCGTAAAACACAAAAAATATCTAAATTAAGGAGACAAAGTTTTAGTCAAATCTTAAAGAAACAAGTTGTTTGTAGATTCTCCTATAGAATAAGCAATTCCCACAGAATTAAAATATTTTGGAGCATCACATAACATTTTAACAAGAGTTATATTCTGCTAAGATAAAATTATGGAATTCAATTAACTAGTAACTCATTTCAATAGTTGTTTTTAAACTAGAAATACAGTTTTACTCTCCTCATAAGGGGAATAAGTATTTCAGGCAATTTCTTTTAAAATCACAGTTGAAAAATTCTAATCAGCTTAGACATTAACTCTGAGGGGTAAAAACTAGCTAAAGATCATATGCAAACAAATGATTTATGGCATCCAAGTACAGGCTGAGTACCCCTTATTCAAAGTGCTTGGGGCTACAAGAGTCTCAAATTTCCTATTTCTTCAGATTTTTGAATATCTGCATATACATAATAATACGCACTGGGAATGAGACACAAGTATAATCATGAAACTCACTTATGTTTTATATTTACCTTATACACATATAGCCTAAAGGTAACAGCCTGAATTTAGCAAAGTTTGACTGTGACCCGTTACATGAAATCAGACATGGAATTTTCCACTTATGGCATCAAGTTAGTTCTTAAATTGTTTTCAATTTTGGAGTATTCCAGATTTAGACTGAAAAAAGATAGCCACTGAAACATAGCCAAATTTCTAGCATTTTAGAGATATTATATGTTAAGAAACCACAGGCCAAAGAGCCACAAGTTCTTGCTTGCTCCTCTTTAATAACAGCAACAGTGGTTGCCAGTCAGTATTCTGTTTTTAAAGTCTAGGGTTTATTGGTTTTTTGTTTGTTTGAGTAAGAGTCTCATTCTGTCACCCAGGCTGGAGTGCAGAGGCACACTCATAGCCACCAAAGCCTCAATATGTTGGGCTCAGATGATCCTTTCACTTCAGCCTTCCAAGTAGCTGGAACCAGAGGCACATGCCACCATGTCCCGCTAATTTGATTTATTGTAGAGACGAGGTCTCACCAAGTTTCCCAGGCTGTTCTCGAACCCTGGACTCAGGCAATCCTCTCACCTCTGCCTCCCAAAGTGCTGGGATTATAGGTTAGAGCCACCACGCCTGACAAAGTCTAAGGTTTATTACGTATGTAACTACACATACACATACATGCACGTGCACACACACACACTCACATATAAAACTATACATAACATTTTATAAGGCTGCAAAGAAAAACAACACTTTCTTGGGGTTAAATGACTTGCATAACGCAAAGAAGTCACTGGGGGAAAGGATTAGAATTCAAAGCCAGGAGTGGCCCATTTTTTGTTAACTCAAAGAGATAACCTGATATATAGGATAGAGAAACCAAAAGGTCAGACTAAAAGGATAATGGAAGTCACTAGGAAACACAAAGGATGAAAGGGAGTGTTGTTGAGTCCTCTATTACTGGAAGTGGGTGTTTTACTAGGCCCAAACTCAATTTTGCCTTTTGGAGAGTGTTCTATAGGAGACAGAACCTAAGGGCAATAACTAATGGGAAAATCGCTTCAATATTTTACAGAGCTATGCCGTAAAAATTAATTCTTCATAACCCATTGAGAAAAATGTCTTGGTGTCGTTCTAAAAGGATGTTAAATCCATTGTGATCTTTGTGGAGGGAAAGCTAGAAAGTATCATTCGCTCTTTCTTAAGTGTCAGTTAAGGACCAAAATTACTAATCATGTGTTAAGCTCTGGTTTGCATTACTCCATTTTAACAAATTAATCATTCCAACTTTGTTTTGCTTAAGCTAATACCACAAACTGCTTATATACTCCAGTCTCTGCGAGAGACCCAGGGACTAGGAAGAGAGAATGGTAGAGCAGGGTGTAGGGCTCCTAGGAGATGCTAACCAGGTCTGAAAAATTAACAAGGAAGAATTGACAACAATGATCTACAAATGAATAAGTAAGTGTTCAATGTATTTTGATTAAATGAGGAAGTCAAGTATACCTCAGTAAAATGATGGGCAATGTAATAAATCGTGTAAGACAAGTCTCATCATTAATCTTATAAGACATTTTCTAGGAAATAAAGTATATAATCCATTATTTCAGTTAAGATGCAAATATCTTTCTGAAAGGTTCGTGGAAAATATTTTCCCCATGTGTCATGCACTATGTGAGAAACCAAGACCAGTACAGCACTAAATATAGAGTTTCCTACAAAAAAGTAAAAAACTTATTTTTATTGGGTGACTTCTGAATTCTTAGAAAGATGTGTGTAATTAAGGAGTTAAAAACGTGAGTAATACATAATCTGTATCCTCAAGACATTTACAATCTAATAGAAAACATGGCCAGAGATAAGTATAATAGAAGATACAGATGAATGCCAGAGAGAAAAAGTTTAGGTTTCTATTAAATTTAAGAAAACATTATTCTGGCTGTAAGAATCAAGAGGCTTTGTGGAGGAGTCAGAACTAAAGTTGGGCCTGAAGAATTTTTAGGATTCATATGTGAGACTGGGAGCTTAGCAAGAAAGACTATAGAAGAAAGGAAATATTAATAGTATCAAATTATATATGTATTTTAGAGAAAGGGTCTCATTCTGTCATCTAGGCTGGAGCACAATGGCATGATCATAGCTCACTGTAGTCTTAAGCCCCTGGTCTAAAGCAATCCTCTTGTTTTGGCCTCCCAGAAGTTCTGGGATTACAGGTGTGAGCTACCACAGCTGGCACTGCTAACATTTATTATTTACTTTGCCAGACACTATCCTAAGTGATTAAATATATTATATCCTTATATTCACACAGTGTGAGGCAAGCATTATATTATTACCCCTACTCTGAAGTAGAAGGGAAAAGTAGAATGAGAGGTGGATCTGATTCAACTTGCCTAACATCACATAACTTGGAAGCGCAGTGTCATGTTTCAAATCCAGACCTGACTACTAAAAGATCCACACTCGCAAACCAATGAACTTTACAACCTTAACTGAAATTACATAATAAAAACTAGTTATATCTCAATAATTATAGACCTGGGGTTTTCACCTTACCTGGGCTCATTTTAGCTCTTTCTACCTTTACAAAACTCCTTAAAGGTGTATTAGTATACCTTTAGATAAAACAAGCTCAAGGAGTTAAAGTAACTTCACCAGGGTCAAAGAGGCATGGTCCAGCTAAGAGTCAAACCTTATCTTTGGCCTCCCAACAAGTCCAGTGCTTAATCAAACCCATCCCTTCTTTACATTAGAATGGCTGTTTGCAAATTGTATGCCATGAAACCCAAGGGTTGCCCAGCAATGCCCCACAGTCCACCAGAGGAAAGGTCCCTATCCTCATCCCTCCATCTCACTTCAACGCAAATGGAATTCTGCCAGAGATTTCACTTGAAACATTTCTACTACTAAAAGTAATTTGACAACCAACACACACACACACACACACACACACACACACACACACACAGTTACCTAGTCACCTTATCCTCATTTCCTGCTACATTTTCTCATGCTCTAAGACTCTGGTAATCCAAACCTTACTCCAGAAAATATCATATCCCATACATCATTTTAGCAATCTTTCCTTTGGTTTAATGTGTGCACTAAATAAAATAAAAAACAAATTATATTCATAATAAAAACCTAACCAAATAGCAAGTAGTGAGTACCCTCCTCAAGTTCTTCCACCACATTCCGTATATACCCCTCTTTGAGTACATAGTATGTAGAGCCCCAACAATATGATTCTCCTAATAACAGTAAATACCTTTCTTTTGTACATGGCTTTACAATGCCCTCATGTCTAGCATAATCAGAAAACAGCTTTCATCTAAACATTAATAACTACACACTTAAATCCACAGTGATCCCAACTCAAGCTCTTTTAAAGTGATATAATCAACAGTAAAAAGTTCACGGACACCAGAATTGTTTAAAAAAAAAAAAGAAAATTCTAAGTGCTGACAAGGATGAAGAACAACAGAAACTTTCACATGCAGCTGGTGGGAGTCTAAGTTGGTACAGCTACTCTGGAAAACTGTTTGGCAGTATCTATTAAAGCTGAACATGTGCCTACTACGCTATGACTCAATATTCTATTACTAGGCATATACCCAATAGAAAATAAGTACAAGAATCTTCTCAGCAGGATTAGTCACAATAATCCAAAGTACCAACAAATAAATGTCAAACAATAGTATAATATGTAAATAATTGTGCAGATTCATGCAATGGGTTATATGGCAATAAGAATGAAAAAATGAGCTGGGCACAGTAGCTCATGCTTATAATCTCGACACTTTGGGAGGCAGAGGCAAGAGGACTGCTTGAGCCCAGAGATTTGAGACCAGCCTAGGCAACTTGGCAAGACCTCATCTTTATAATTCATCTATCATTAGCTGGGCATGGTGGCACATACCTGTAGTCCCAGTTACTTGGAAGGCTGAGGCAGAAGGATCACCTGAGCCCTGCAGGTTGGGGGTGTGGTAGCCTTGAGTGTGCCACTGCACTCCACCCTCTGGGTGACTCCTACACACACACACACACACACACACACACACACACACACACAATAGCCGGGCATGGTGGTTCATGCCTATAATCCTAGCACTTTGGGAGGTCAAACTGAGAGGACTGCCTGAGCCCATGGGCTCAAGACCAGCCTGGGCAACTTGGTGAGACCTTAACTCTACAATAAATCAAAAAATTAGCTGGGCATGGTGGCATGTGCCCATAGTTCCAGCTACTTGGAAGGCTGAGGCAGAAGGATCACCTGAATCCAGCATAACGAGTCTGCAGTGGCCATGAGCGTGCCACTGCACTCCAGCCTAGGTGACACAGTGAGACTCCAATTCAAAAAAAAAGAACGTTGCAACTACACACAACATGGATGAATCTCATAAATACAAGGTTGAGAGAAAGAAGCCAGGCACAAAACAGTATAAATTATGTGATTCTGCCTAAATAAAGTTCAAAAATACACAAGACTAATCTTATCATTGGAATTGGGGTTTCTTTGAGGGTAGATAGTGACTGGAAGGAGGCTTTGTGGCCTTCTAGGAAGTTGGTAATGTTCTGTTTCTTGATCTGAGTGCTAGACATAAGTAATGTGCTCACTTCATAAAGTGGATAAACCTAAACAGTCATGCTGTGCAAACATATACTACACATATATTTCAATGAAGTGCTTTAATAAGAATTCCAATAGGATGAGTGTTTTCAGAAAGTCTGTTGCAAATAACATATTAAAATGTGTCACTCAAAAGAATAAACATATTAACATGTAAACTTATGATCTCTACTTTCAATGATACTGAGGTGTCAAAGCATGTTCAGTTGGCCCTTTGAAAGGAAGAGTCACAGAATTAATGAATTTTATAGCAAGGAAGGTCTTTAGAAAATGCCATAGCCACTCCAAAAGGAGCTAATTTACTAACTTTAATACATTTCATTAAATACTTAGGATGATAATCATGAGCTCTATGAGCAGATAATCACAGCAAATAAGCAGCAAAAAATTAAAAACCAAGAGTTATGGGCAGTGTAGTAAGCTGCTGGCAATGGAAAGGTAACCTTTATTAGAGTAGGACCCTGACCATAACCCCAGCCACACTCTGAGGGATACAGGAAGCAATAGGCTACAGTAATCACAAGCAAGAGAGAATCAAGCCTTGATTTGAGATCTGGCTATATCACTAACTACATAAACTAGTTCTTGCATAAACTACTTGATTTTAATCCTTAGTTAAACCATTACTAAAATGAGACCTACCTAGATTTTAAACTAGAGTTACTATTAGGTTTAAATGTAATAACTACTTAGTTTCAAGTACAAAGTGGCTATGATTGATAGTGATAACAACCATGATGACACAGAAGTGGTAGCAGTCTGAATATGACATACAAGTCCAAAAGCATTGGATCAGGGAGAAGAGCAGCTAATTTATCTTTTTTTTAATAAAAGAAGAGAGACTTTAATGGCACACTTGCAAGATCAGGTGTCTGCTAGGCAGGAACAGTTAATTTTTGAAGACACTTTCTAGGGTCAGAAAGGACATGAAAACAGATAAAAAAGAACAGCTCTGAGGACTCTAATCATAAAGACAGAACTAAAGTCTGGCTTTAGTATACCACAGTGACTAAAAAAAATTTTGACCTAATATTGATGCATTTCCTAACTGATTTATGAATAAAATTTCTGTATTCATAATACCTGCCTACATTTGTAGGACCCTAGTTAAGACACCATTAAGTGTGAGAATCAACTCCAACTATGGTTGATGGTGGTGATAAACTCACAATTGACATTTGTTTTCTTTTAATTCTCCAGTACCAATGAAATGAATATGAGAATCCTCATCAGATAAGATTCTCCAAGATTATTTAAGAAACTACTTTTTATCTAATCTTAAATGATTGTGCAATTATAAGACAGAAATTACTCTCCTAGATACCAATTCAAGTTGTTCTTAATGATCTTAGAGAAATAACTAGAGTTAAAAGATAAATTTTGCTTTGGCTTGTAATCTTTTTCTTTCCTTAAAATTTAACAGACCTCTTTAATCTGTCTTTCCAACTTGATAGATTTACTAAAATCTGGAATATACTTTGTTACTGAAAATATACTTCGTTATTGAATTTCCTCCACAGTAGACATAAAGACCTAAATTCATTCTGGTAAAAGAATAAAAATTGTCTTTTTCCCTCCTCAGATTTAAATATATAACTGCATGAAAAAAAGTTAATTCGGTAGCAAAAGTGAACAGCAACAAGATCCCTGAAGAAAACTAGGAGTCATTTAACAGAAAATGAAGTTGGCTAACACCTGAAGGAATAATTGTAGTAGGTTATTCTGAGTTGTTCAAACACACAATCTATAAAATAAAGCCCTATACTGAAAATATACTTCGTTATTGAATTTCCTCCACAGTAGACATAAAGACCTAAATTCATTCTGGTAAAAGAATAAAAATTGTCTTTTTCCCTCCTCAGATTTAAATATATAACTGCATGAAAAAAAGTTAATTCGGTAGCAAAAGTGAACAGCAACAAGATCCCTGAAGAAAACTAGGAGTCATTTAACAGAAAATGAAGTTGGCTAACACCTGAAGGAATAATTGTAGTAGGTTATTCTGAGTTGTTCAAACACACAATCTATAAAATAAAGCCCTATAAGGCAGACAAAAGTCCCAAAGAGATTTCAATTGATAATTCTCCTGAAACAGCAGAGGCATATTCCATATGAAAGGTGCAAAAAAGATGACAAGGACAGCAGCAGTAAGTGTGAATTTACCATCTGAGTGAAGATGACACTCTCTAGCATCCAAAGTCATAGCTCTATCTGACATAACACTTGTTTTATTCAAAGACAGTTCAGTATTCACATGACATCCACAGTCAAGTACCATCTGACTGATATCAGAATGCTCTGTCATGAGCACTTAGATTCCAGGGAAAACTTACTAATAAATGATCATTTTGTTTATGAGACATTAAGACTCTCTGCCTACTGAGTAACCTTGTCTATCCTAAAAGCAGACTACTGGTCTTTAATATGGTCTCTGAAAGTTTACACTTGGATATATACAGGCCTACGGTCAACTTTCATACCTTTACATCCATCTGGCAAAACTTGATTGTTTCCTTCAAATACTAAAGTTGACTCTTAGAGGTCAAAAATGTGCTCGGATTTCCAAACTCTTGATATTCAAAATATCGAAATTTAGTGAAGAGATTTCACAGTTTTTAAATCCTGGCGGTTAGAAAAGAAAACTTTATAGCCTTATTTTAAATAACTGAGCTATCTAGTAGATTTATAAATAGGGTTCAATTCATAAAAAACACTATTTCATTTAAACTTTAAGATCTAACATCTTATGTAATGAGATAGCTTTATCATTTAGACAAGGATTTGATCAACAAAAAATTCATTTAATTTTTCTTATTTCTGGCAAGGTGTATAATAGAAGAAGTTTCAAATCTTTTAAATTACTAAAAAGATTCAACTATAGCCAATCAAAAGACATAAAATATATTTTCTACTTGATAAGAAAACAAATCTGCAAGCAAACTTAAAATTGAAAAGTGACAATTATTTCCTGTTTAACTAGCTCTAAATGAAATGTATCAGACTGAAAATCAGGATATTAAGATTTGTCCTGCCTGAGGCACACATCTTTCCTAGCTCATCCAATTTCCTACTTTGTGAAGTAAACAGTGACACCAAAAACTAAGCCTCCATTTGCTTTTTCCACCTAAGTAATGTTAAACTTCTAAAACTCAAACATAATGCAATAGTTACTTCCATATATATTCTGGAGATCAGCTTGTATAATTACTGATGCTTCTGTACTTATGTCTATTTATATACAAAAATTAAATGCTGAGACTATTAAAAGTAAAAAAATAGCTTACACTATAGCATAAACTGGCAATAAAACCTTTCACTTTGTAATCTTTATGTATAATGGGAAAGAAACAGATCACACATTAATAATCTACTATCTTCTATTTATCTATTATCTATCTATCTATCTATTTCTCCCTATCACCAGGCTATCTATCTATCTATCTATCTATCTATCTATCTATCTATCTATCTATCTATCTATCTATCTATTTCTCCCTATCACCCAGGCTGGATGGAGTTCAGTGGAATGAATCTACATTCTTCTTAACCATATATATACATGCCCTCTCTAATTATTTGTTTGAGGATAATAAAAAAAATACAATGGGAAACTTTTCTTTCAAAGGTGAGTTACTAACCTTAAATTAATGCTCCTGGAAAGAGAATACCAGTCAAGAGGGAAAGCTGAATTTAAAATAGTCTGGTCAACTGTAAAACAGTAATAGCATAATAGACAGTGGTTTATGGACTTCCATATTTAACAATTATGTATTCTCAAATATTATCCTCCACCCCCACACTGCCCAGGAAATTCTCAACCTTCTCTGAACCTGTAGCACCCTCTGGATCACCAAAAGAATCTAAAGTGTTTGACAACTCTAATTCAGCTAGGCAAATAAGTAGTATTTCATACCTTTGAGTACAATGATTTGTGATCATGAAGGTAAAATATGAATAAATTCGAGATTTTAATATGACACAAGTATGTACACTTTACTAATAAAGTAATAGGATGTTATGCTTATGAAAGAAAGACACATGAAGTAATGGTTTCCATTTATAGGATTGTTTTAGATTTAACAAAATGAAAGTTTACAATCTGTACATGAAGTGTGCTTAAACAAGCTTTATTTCACTGACAATGTCTCCCCCCAAAATCACACTCTACAGCATCATATTACACTTTAAGAGTATTTTATACTTTTAAATAAATATATTTTAAAATCAAGTATTAAAAGAATAATGAAAAGAAAAAAAGCATAAAGGAGGCACCAAGAAAAACGTTTTAAATTAAAATCTGATTTATACACTCTTACTTTTACATAATATAAATTTAAATATTAAAGAAACAAAACCTAAACAACTGCCATATACTACCCCTTAAACAAAAAGCTTAAAAAGTTTTTGTCTTTTCTCAATTGGTAGCAAAAAAACCCTTCCAATGTCAGAATTCCAGTGTACAGTTTCCCCGATGAACTGCAGAGACTGTGCCAGGATGCAAACTAAGTGCAAGGTTGCTCCTGGAGATACCACTTGACACTGCCCAGGAATATATCACCCTTCTCTGAACCTGAGGCACCCTCTGGATCACCAGAAGTATCTAAAGGGGTTACCAACTCTAATTCAACTAGGTAACTTTCTAGTAAGCCTCAAACATTTTTAAAAAATAAAGTTAATTTTGAAAAATTCATAAAAATGGTAGAAAGACAATAATTACAAACATTTTTAAAGATCAGAATTAAGTGCCCACCAGAAGTGCTACTTTGTGTTAAATACGTTTACTTATACTAAAAATCGTGGAAATATTTTTAAGGCCTGAGATGTTAAATGCAACAGTACGTATACAAATAATTTAACATGGATTAAAATTATTAGAGTGCACTGGGGAGGGGAATGTTAGAGTCAACCATTTTTTAAGTATACAAACAGACAAACACATAATACTTGCTTTATGGAGCTTTAACTTTCACAGAATTACTAATTCACTGAAGATAAATGGAAGTGAAAGCAAGGAGATGAGAAGAAAGTAGTGACACAAAATCAACTTTTAAAGAGAACCATGATATTCTCTTTAAAAAGAGGAACTGGAATCTCAAGTTGGGGTGAACGGGCTGTGTTGTCTCTTTTGAGTCTCTATTTCCTACTTTCTTCTCCTTCCATCTCTGGGCCTCAGCAGATATCAATAAGCAAGCTGTACACTGACCCAAATGTTTCCATATGAGGGCTCAAGAAATTAACTTAGTAAGACTGTAGATTACTTTTTTGATCTTTCATTTAGAACATTCTAAGTAATTTTTTAAAATTTGGGGGGACCAAGATTAAACTTTTTTCTTTAAGTCATGAAACTCATCTATATTCAAAGTTTAACTGCTTGTTCTTTTAAATTCCATATTATAGAACTGTCTATGTAACCATTTTAATCCAGATACATTTTATGTTTATTTTAAAATAAAGAATAATTGCAAACCATATGTCTATTCTGATGCTAAGGTATACAATAAATTCTCAATTGCTCAGCAGTAACAAAGACAAGGTCAGAGTAGCATGCAATTAGTCAGAATGGAGTTCAAAATCTTATCCATTAGAAGCTGCATTAACTTCTCTGTATTTCAGTTTTCAATGCTATCAGAGAGATAATAATGCCTACCTCACAGAGATATAAACAACAAATAAGGTAAAATAAGTGGAAATATTCAGGACATAGCAGTTACTAAAATTAATTATAGTCTTTACCACAAATCAGAATGAAATCATATACTCAGCAGCACACATCCCAAATTACATCATGTGAGTTTGGGAATAGGTTTGAATCTTACAATTCAAATAAGCATATTAGAAAATATATCGGCCGGGCTCGTTGGCTCAGCCTGTAATCCCGCGCTTTGGGAGGCCAAGGTGAGTGGATTGCCAGAGCCCGCGGGTTCAAGACCCACCTGGGCAACTTGGCGAGACCTCATCTCTACAATAAATCAAAAACTTAGCCGGACATGGTAGCACACGCCTCTAGTTCCAGCTACTTCGAAGGCTGAGGCGGAGGGATTGCCAGAGCCCAGCGGGTTGAGGCTACAGTGGCCGGGAGCAGCCACTCCAGACTGAGTGAGACTTCAACTCAAAACAAACAAACAAACAAAAGAAAAGATATCAGGAAAAAAACTCACTACAAATTCCAAAAAAAGGTACATGATCATTGTACAAATATTACAAAGTCACATTCAAGCACTAACACTCTAAATCAATTCTCTCCTACTGATTTTCAAACTCTTTAGGCCAATACTGCCTTCCTTCATAAGAAATTTTATAATGTGTGCATGCGTGTATATGTGGGGGGGGGGGTGTGTGTGTGTGTGTGTGTGTGTGTGTGTGTGTGTGTGTGTGTGTGTGTGTGTGTGTGTGTTTTGAGTTGGGTTCTCACTCTATCTCTCAGACTGCACAGCAGTGGCACAATCACAGCTCACAGCAGCCTCAACCTCCTGAGTTCAGGCGATCCTTCCACCTCAGCATACTAAGTGCTGGGACTACAGGAGCATGCTACCCAAGTCTGGCAAATTTTTTCAGACGAGGTTTTGCTATGTTGCCCAGGCTGGTCTCGAACTCCTGGGCTCAAGCAATCCACCCACCTCTACCTCCCAGAGTGCAGAGATTACAGGCATAAGCCACCATTCCTGGCACCCTATATATTTTTAAAAAGAAGGATGCGGGGAAGGGAACAGAGTAGTCCAGGTTGCACTGAAGATATTTTTGTTTAGGCTTAGATGGCCTCAAAGACCTGCACATAGCATGGAGTCCTGGAATTCCAAAGCTCTTCAGATCCTGCCTGAAGACTGCTTTCTGTATGCCAATCAAACATGTGTATAGAAGGTCCCACACAAATGTGGAGATACCCTTGTGCCTTTGTTATACTATTCCAAAACACTGACTTTTCCTCCTTTTTTTCTACTTTATTTCTCAAAATAAGTGGAAGATGTTCCTGGAGGCTCCACAGGATACAGTCCAAAACAATCTCACCCTTTGTTGAACTTGGAGCATTTCTTCGTATCATTCACCTGGCCCCTTAGCATAGCATCTGGCTATTTGATATTATTCAACTTAGGGCATTTCTATCTTCTTTATCCACCTAGTCACATTCATGATACTCCTTCAAGTATTAATAATCT
Organism: Carlito syrichta; assembly: GCF_000164805.1. Classification (NCBI taxonomy): domain Eukaryota; kingdom Metazoa; phylum Chordata; class Mammalia; order Primates; family Tarsiidae; genus Carlito; species Carlito syrichta. Next base: position 384,787 of record NW_007113526.1, on the reverse strand, counting down.
GGTTTCATGTACCTTCAAAACAGATTCTCATTGACCTAGATAAACTGTCATCATAGGGCCTAAGACTAATCAGGCAAAAGCCTTTTTAACCATCACTATCCCCAAGGAAAAAACTGTTTATCAAAATATACAGCCTTAAATTTTTGCTATATATACAGAGAGAGAGTCATTAACTGTGGCACTGCTATAATATTACTAATACAAAAATATAGCCAGTGGTACAGCTATCCCTTGGTATCTGTGGGGGATTGGTTCCAAGACCCTCACTCAGATACCAAAATCTATATATGCTCAAGTTCCTTATATAAAATGGCATAGTTATTTGCACATAATTTATACACATTCTCTTGTATATTTTAAATAATCTCTAGATTACTTATAATACCAAATATAATGTAAATGCTATGTAAAGAATTGTTATACTCTTATTGTTTAGGGAATAATTACAAGAAAAGAAGCCTGTGCATATTCAGTACAGACGTATTTCTTTAAAATATTTTAAACCTGAAGTTGGTTGAATCCATGGATTTCTAAGTAGAACCCACAGATAAGCAGGGCCAACTATACTTATTTATTATGGAAAGAGGTTAATTTGACTAAGTTTCTGTTCCTAAAATATTTGGAATCTAGGGCCCCAGATGCCTGGGGAAGAAAGCATGACCATGAAGGCAAGCAGCTTTGGCAACAGCTTAGCTGATGTCTTAGAAGGAGAAGGGCGTTCCCAGGGTCTCATTAATACTCAGCATGTCTAACAGAGAACTGCTTTGGTGAGACAGAGAAGGAAGACTGCTTAAACATACAGCAAAGCAAATGAACCTTCTACAGTATAAGCTGCCAAAAGAACAGATTTCTTTCCTTATAGCGCTTCTATCTGCCACACACAGCACTGAGATTTATCACACCAGTATGTGGCCGATCACTACACTGTAGAGTACTACACGACTATAAATGGAGTGAGAACAGTGGTCACATCAATTTTGTCCATTGTTATATCCCTAGCTTCTAATGCAATGGGGAATGGTGGTGGTGGTGGTGGTGGTGGTGGTGTGTGTGTGTGTGTAGCATGATCTTAAAATCACATAGTATGATCTTGAAATAATGCATAACGTTGATGATTGCTTGAGTCTAGGAGTTGGAGATCAGCCTAGGCAACATAGGGAGACCTCGTCTCTACAAAACTATCAAAAAATTAGCCAGGTGTGGCAGTGCTTGCCTGCAATTCGAGCTACTCAGGAAGCTGAGGCAAAAGGATCGCCTGAGTGCAGAAGGTCAATGCTATTATGAGCTGTGATCATGCTACTGCACTCCAGCCTGGGAGACAGAGTGAGAGTCGATTCAAACAATTTTTAAAAAAAAGAAAGAAAAGCATTTGCCACTTCACTTTCACCATCACAATGTCATATTGATTTTTTACAATATGACATTAAGATACAGTTTTTAAAATTATGCTAAATAACTCTATCACATTAATAAATTTCCCCATAAGGCAAGATTATATATAAACCAGTTAATATTCTTTCTGACCAGATCTGAGCTTTACTTATATGCAGCTTAGAAGAATTTGGAGAAAAATACGATTTTAATACAGTAGAATCTCTTTCTGCATCCTGGCAGCACATCAAAAAATGTGTCCCAATGGGCCTAACATTGCATGGTCAGCGAAGAGGAAAAGTGAAAGAAGTCTTCTACTTCGCCACTTCTCTGAAAAGGGAATCACATTAGGCCATTAAGTAGTCAGATACATTATTTTATTGCTTGCAAAACCCTTGGGTAATAAAGAATAAGTACAAATTGCCACAGGCAGTTTTGGAGGAAAAACAGAACTGTGCAAAACAATGACAGCTGCTCTATTGCAGCAATGGACAAGTGCGGGAAAGAAAACAGTACATCAGTTGTAGTTTTTCTGCTCAAGTAGAGCACTCTCCCATGTGTGAGAAGGAACTACACAAGCACAGAATTCTGCAGATTCTGCATGCAAATGCACAAATAGGGGGAAGGTGATGGAAGAGAAGAGCGCAAATACATTTGTGAAAGCCATCTTAAGCCAGATTCAGTCAGTTGCATACATACAGAGAGAAAGAGAGAGAGAGAAAGATATATATATATATATAAATATATATATATACACATAGAGAGAGAGAGAGAGAGAGAGAGAGAGAGAGAGACAGCGAATGAGACGGGAGTGGGGCCTTAAGGGGAGAGGGGGACAGAGAGAGAGATCTATTTTCTTCTAAATAAGTAGGACTGAGGGGCAGCTACAATGTAAAGCATGTGCCCTTTTGGATATGCAAAAATAAAAAGGATATATAATTTTTATTGAAAGGAACATTAATTTTGTTCAATAAAGATTGTAAGACAAAAATAATGACATTAACTGACCTATGATTTAAGAAAAACCATCTTCTATGCAAAGAAAATTCACTGTCACATTGTATCATACCTTGTACAGGTAAATAGCAAAAATGATTGATTTTCAAGGTAATCAGAGAATAAAATTGAACACATCTTTAATCCTGCTTGAAGAATGTTGCTATTTTCTTCTAAAGACTAACTGCTTTATTCTAACTTTGTTATGTGCTATTTGAAAGAATTATGTGAGAATTTTATTTTATACACTTCTATATTGCTAATTTTTTAAAAGAAAGTATGAGAAGCCTGTAACACTACAAATATAAATAATGTAAGAACTTTATTCTTAATACGGAATCTCCTTAAAAACTATAAGAGTGTTTTTTTATCCGTAACACAGATAACACAGAAGACCCTTATTATTAATTTTCAACTTTCAAACTTTTTTAGCAAAGAAAGAAAAATCTCTAGAGCAAAAGCGCATCAACTGTACAAGCTACCAGCAGGTGGCGTGCACGGTCACATGCAGTCACTCAAGTACTACCTACTATTTCACTGCCTACAGTCAGCCATGTCCAAGCTTAGATTTATGGAGTTTTAATAAGATGATTGATCTTATCAAGTTTAACAAACATAAAAGCAGTACAAATAAAAAGTTGCATAACCAACTGAAATAAAATTAGAGAACATTTTAACAACTAAAGGTGATAAGAAAATGATGATTGTTGTTATTACTGGAAATAGTAATGGAGGACAAAGTGAATCCTGCCACACTACAAACATACTGATACACAACCAATCAGAAATAGTCAACAAGAGCTGGCAAAAAGTTGTAAGATGAGACAACATTACAGTGTGGGGATCACCATCAATCAGTGTCTGAATACTTACTAACCTCATAACATTATTTCAGGGGAATTTAGAGGATAGACAGCATCAAAATTTTGCAGTTATGTTTCTGTGCCCAAAGCTATAATAAGTTCAATCAGTACGTTCAAGAACAAATAAAATCTGCACACACAAAAAATGAATGCTAAGGCAACAAAGTTCTCTACGACACCTTTAGAGATTATCAGGTGAGAGGCTTACCTGCCTCAATAATTGTAACACAGTCCACAGTGATATGCCTTGGGAAATGACACTTGAATAGCACTTGTATCAGCAAGAGTATACCCGGTAACACAGATGATGAGAGATCAAAGAAATCTAAACAGGGGAAATAAAATCTGCAAAATCCATTTTGATTTTACACTTTACCAGTTAAGAAATAATATATACACATCCGGAACATGTACATTTTTATTGTTCTAACTTTCTACATGTACCTCTACATTTCATTGAATCTAAGAAATCATCAATTGTAGACACACTGTCATTTTATTAACCACTAAGAAAAAAACCACTAATGACTTTTTTTTTTTTTTTTTGAGTCAGAGTCTCACTCTGTACCCAGACTGGAGTGCAGTGGCACGCTCACGGCCACTGTAGCATCAACCTGCTGACCTTAAGTGATCCTTCTGCCTCAGCCTTCCAAGTAGCAGAAACTACGAGTGCATCCTACCATGCCCAGCTTATTTTTTGATTTATAGTAGAGACAACGTCTCACCAAGTTGACCAGGCTGGTCTCGAACCCCCGGGGCTCAGGCAATCCTTTCACCTCAGCCTTCCAATGTGCTAGGATTACAGAGTGAGCCACCACGCCCAGCCACACTAATGATAATTTTAAGTAAGAAACAACTCTCTGAAATGTTCAATGAGTGGAGGAAAACACATCTTAGAGCCAATGTAGTGTGAGAGCTTATTAATACTAACGTATTATGTTTAAAACATATACAAAAGTTGAAATTTTTAAAGGAAAAGAAAAAATAGAGACACAGAAGTATACATTCTTTTCCTTGAACTTTAACAGATTTTTGCAGAACAGTTTGGAGATACCCAGTGAGAATATAGGTTGAAAGAAGGAAAATGGTAGATGATGTTATATCTCAATAAATGGTACCAAATGAATAAGTGAATAACTTATGTCCTCTATTACACTTTATTATACATCATGTAACATGATTTGCAATGAGCCTGACAAAAAACAACATAAAATAAATATTTACCATAAAGTGCCACCTCCCTAATGTTACTCATTAGAGTAATGTTGCTGCAGGAGTGAAGGACATATATATTACTGTCAAACCATCTTGGATTTGGAGCATGACTGTCTATGTCACTCACTATAAAAATACCAGACACTTCAGTGTTCTCACCAATAAAATGAAGATATTTCTTAACTCATAGGATTACAATGAGTAATGAAGTAAGTGTAGCAAATTTGCATGTAGCAAATGCTCAGAACACAAGATTCAATAAAGGAAAACAAAGGGATCATCCATGGGAATCTATTTCACCTATTAAATTACATTAGATTGTCCAAAGTGTTACTCAGAAAGATATGTGAACGTATTTGACTTAAACCAGTTTTATTCACTTAAGCGCCACTTTTAGAAGCCAAAATTGCTGACACAAATACTTATATTATGAACTTTCAGACCAAAGTCCATTTTTGCCTATAGATCTGAGTAAAGATAAATATAAGAAATGCACCAACAATGAGCATACTGGTCTCTTTCTTTGACAAGAGGCTTGGGGTGATGAGGCCCTTTATTAATCTGGCACTGGAAAGTTGTAATCAGCTTCAGAAGTGTCTGACAGTTGACGATACGAAGGGGACAATAAAGCACTGTCGACAACATAAAAATGGATCGCCAAAACAGTAAGGTTTATTTTTTTAATTTCTTTTTTATCAGCCTACTAGGAATGTTAAAGCAAGCCTTATTTGTTAAAGAAACAGTTTTCTTTTTTTTTTTTTTGAGTTGGAGTCTCACTCTGACACCCAGACTGGAGGGCAGTGGCCGCTCCCAGCCACCGCAGCCTCGACCTGCTGGGCTCCAGCGATCCTTTCGCCTCAGCCTTCCAAGTAGCTGGAACTACAGGCGTGCGCTACCACGCCTGACTGATTTTTGATTTAATGTAGAGATGAGGTCTCGCCAAGTTGCCCAGGCGGGTCTCGAACCCGCGGGCTCAAGCAATTCACTCACCTCAGCCTCCCCAAAGCACGGGATTACAGGCTGAGCCACCAAGCCCAGCTAGAAACAATTTTCTTAACAAGTGCTTCTAAAACAAATACGGTTTAAATAAGAACATACCGATAATCTGGACAATGAGGTTGTATGCATTTTGCAGATTATCATTTATCAAACACTACCACTTAAACACAAACACTCCTGATATATTCTTGAGGATTTCCAAAATGATTAACTAAAGAATCTACCTTGGCATAAACCCAGGTATGGATGGCAAAATCTTCACAATGCTTGTGGTAAACAGGACACTAGAATCACTGGTCTGTAAATCTGTTTTTTCTGACACTGGCTGCCTCTGCTTATTGCCCTAGCATCAACAACAGCTATTGTCAGAATAAGAAATCTGAATTCTGTCTACTGTCTGGACTTTCCACACATGCTTTTCGGATTGTCAGTGTTTTGGATTAGAGCTCTTAATTTACATGTTAAGGACTTAAGTCTTTACTCTCCCTGAAACTGATAAGATTCTAACCTGAAATAATTCTTTCCTATTGCTGTTATGTACAACCATATGTTACCATTGGCATCACTCTTTATATACTCATTTAAAAGAGTATATGTTCCTAAGATATAAAAATCTAATAGGGGAAAAAGGTGGGTCCCCAGTTTGAGGTTCACAACTTGAGAATGTGGTTTCAACCTGAGGAATGAACTGGATACCAGAATCGGGATACTCAAGAGAAAGTAGCAGTAATGACATCAACTAATCCCTGATAATGATAAAGACACTGCCTCCAAGGAATGCAGAGACTCCATCTCATTTGATTTGGACATCCTCTCCCTACAACAGCCCATAAACCCAGATGCTATGAGCCAGAAACAGGAGTAGAAATGGAAGATAATAGCAATGAAATCCTGAGCAGCCTTATTAAAGGTTATACTTGGAACCAAGACTTGCTGGCTGAATTCACCCCCCTATTAAGAACAATCCTAACATTTGTCCTTTTTCCTAGTAAATACTGCCCAGCCAACTCCCTTCATGCTTCAAGTCCTGACAGGTTTTCTAAATTGGCTTGGGTTCCTCAACTCCAATGAGCATGTGAACTGCCTGGTCTAGTGACAAAACCATCCATATTTTTGCCCAGGCCACCTAGTCTCAGCATGTGCCTATCAGACACAAGCCAAGTCCAGGGCAGTGAGGTAAGAGAGGCCATGCCAGAGTGGTAGGTAAAAAGGGCAGGCTCTAGAGCCATATTGCCTGGCTCAAAGACTAGACACTGCCATTTATTGATTATCTAACTTTGGGTAAGTTACTTAACCTCTCAGTATCTTAAATTCTATATCCATAAACTAAGGATAATGATTACCTAAAAGGACTGTTATCAGGATTAAATTTATGAAAAATGCTGAAAACAGTAGAACATAAGTGCTCAATAAATGTGTTACCATTTAATTATATAATTTTAGAAGAATAAGAGGCTTACCAGAGAAGAACTACTGCAGAAATAAAATTTGTTCTTTATTTAATCAGCTTTACAAAAGAAATAAAAAACTATCACAGTGCCAGGGAGTAATTTATCCATCCATCTATCCTCCATTGACTTATTGAGACCCTATCAAAAAACAAAAAACAGAAACAAAACTGGGAACTGTGCTTGACACATGAGTCACCAAATATCTGACGGGAGTACTTCTCGTTTACAAAAAATAATTACAAGAATCACCTCTTGCAATCCCTGGTTTACAGATTTCAAAGAATTTCAGTGTCAGGAATCATTCCGTCCCATCTTCATTTTACTGGTAAAGAAACTCATGTTCAGAAAAGGTTGTTGTATAAAACCTTTTTTATTATTAATAAACTATATTAACGTAAACATATCATGTACATTTGGAATTATTAAGCACTTAGCATATTTTAGATACTTCTATTTAAGAAATATGAATAAAAATATACATCTATATTTTAACAAATATTTTTGCTTAGAAATTGAAAATAAGGAGTTTTCATAGTTATTGGCTAACTACAAATAATGCAATTAGAAATACCCTTAAAATCTTTTTTTCCACAATATTTGTCAACAGTGGTATTATTTCCTAAGGTTATAGGGAAATGGGGGAAAAGTGGTATTACTGAGTGTAAAAAAAATGTCAATTCTATAGTTCTCATTTTGTGTCACCACATCACTGTTCAGAAATATGAGATTAACTGACATTTATTTACACAATAACAAACGCTTCTGGTCCCAAGCATTTCAGATAAGGGATACTCACCTGTATTGTTAATTTTCAAGTACTTTTAAAAGAATGTTTTAATGAAACCATTAAAACTCAGAAAAATTGTTTCAATAGGTCTTTTTTTGAAGCTCTGTTAACATAAATATATACATCCTCTGTAGATGTTTTTAATGAGGAGCAGGTTACCCTTAAGCATCATTAACCCTTGATTTTCTCATTTATTTTTTGCTTCTTGAATAAAAGTATTTGTACTTCCCATTAGCTTTCCTTTGCATTTCTTTTACATATCAGGCAGGTGAATTCTTTTCTTGTAAAGTTTCTTGTAAAGACTGGTTGAAATTAAAAATTAAGTCTTGTCTCATAAGTATTGAATATTTACTAACCACTTGCACAGAGGAGAAGGGTCCAATGAATGTTTTCATTTTTAGTATTTTCTGAATATTATATTTGATGTATTTATCATGATTGGTCTTTTGCTTTTCTCTTTGTTTAGTACAGGTTGAGCATCCCAAATCCAAAATGCTTCAAAATCCAAAACTGAGTGCCAACATCCAAATTCCTCACCTGGCCTCAGGTGATGAGCCACAGCCAAAACTGTTTCATGCATAAAACTACTAAATAAATTGCATAAAAATACCTTAAGGCTTTATGTGTGCAAGATGTATATGAAACGTAAATGAACTTCATGTTTTGAGTTAGGTACCATTCCCAAGTTATCTTATTATACATATGCAAATATTACAAAATCCAAAGAAATCTGGAATTTGAAATGCTTCTGGTCCCAAGCATTTCAGATAAGGGATACTCACCTATACTGTTACTTTTCAACTACTTTTTTTAAATGTTGTAATGAAACCATTAAAACTCAGAGAAATTGTTTCAATAGGTTTTTTTTAAAAGCTCTGTCAAGATAAATATATATATCTTCTGCAGATGTTTTTAATGAGGAGTTTGTTTTCTGTATTTGACTTTAGTGCACATATTCTGAATTATCCATTTTAGGGGTTTTTCCCCCCCCCATTAACATACACTTTTCCCAAAACATTTATTACAATGATTCCTTCCCCAATGATGTTATGTCACCTAAACAGGTAAAATGTTACACTCACATACAGTTGATTCTGTTCCAAATAGTGTGTTTTATTATCTGGTTTTTGTGGTGATTTGGTTGGCTGGCTGGCTGGTTGGTTGGTTTTAAGTGTCACAAATTATAGACAACTTTTACCTTTTAATATCTTAGAAAAAGATAAGGCAATCCCATATAGAGCCTTTTTATCCACTAGAACTATGCCTGATTATTTTTATACACATACTTGACTATAATTAATCAAGTTTTATAAAGTATATATCACTCATTCTTGACATGATTCATGAAGACCTAAAATAGATAAAGTAACTATCAGGGGTCATGTCCAATTACAGGAGTTACTATAAGACAGGTAACTACTATAATCGCAACACATATTTCAGAGTCTAGCAGTCCAGAATAGAAATCTCAGATACATATTACTAGCTTTATGATCTTAAGCAAGTTACATAATCTCTCTGAGCTTTACTTTCAACATCTGTAAAATGGGAATGCTATCATTTATCTCTCAAGGTTATTATAAAGATTAAATGAGATATTTTGTTAATTAGCTAACACAAAACAGATCAGGCACTCTATAAGCACTTTTTAAGATTGAAACATTTCATTCTCATAATAATTCTCTTAAAGTATACAACTAAGTATCCCTCCTTTACTGATAAACTAAAACAGAGAAGTTAAGTTTACTGATAAACTAAAACAGCCTAATATACTAAGTGGCAAAGTTCAAAGTTCATGCTCTTCAGCATCACACTAAGGTGCCTCTCAAGATATCTAAAGCACTTGCCTGGCACCTAACATCATAATCAGGATGATGATAAACTACATAGTGCCCAAGCCTAGTATACAAGTATGTTAATACCCTAGAGGCCCTCAGAGATGGTCTTGGGCCATTGTGTTGACTGGGATGACATAAAAAACACACAAATATATCTAGATTAAATTTACACAGCATAAAAATAGCTAAATATATAAATTAATACTATTACTTTGGGAATTTAGAAGATAGAAGATACCATTAACATGCCATTGTAAATCACTGTCAGCACTGAGAGCACAGATTTTCTCTTAACATTGTTAAATGAATCTTATAAATAATTAGCAGTTCATATTTTGGTCCTATCAATATTTAGCACTCATTGTGAATTATAAAGATACTGATTTTTAAAAGAGAATACTCAAGTATTCAATAATACAAGTTCATTGTAAAAAAAACTGAAAAATTCAGCCAGGCTCGGTGGCTCAGCCTGTAATCCCGCGCCTTTGGGAGGCTGAGGTGAGTGGATTGCCTGAGCCCACGGGTTCGAGACTCACCTGGGCAGCGAGACCTCATCTCTACAATAAATAAAAAAATCAGCCGGGTGTGGTAGTGCATGCCTGTAATTCCAGCTACACGGAAGGGTGAGGTGGAAGGATCGCCGGAGCCCAGCAGGTCGAGGCTGCGGTGGCCGGGAGTGGACACTGCACTCCAGTCTGAGCAATAGAATAAGACTCCAACTCAAAAAAAAAAAAAAAAACTGAAAAATTCTGGGATATAGAGAAGACTATAATAATCACCAGTAATTCAATATCAGCTTTACTTTTCTACTTTCTTTTTTTTAGACAGATTCTCACTCACCTGGTCAGTGCAATGGCACAATCATAGCTACAGGTGCATGCCACCACACCCAGCTAATTTTTGTTGTTATTATGGGCTGCATCTTGCTATGTTACCCAGGAGAGTCTCAAACTTCTGGCCTCAGGCAATCCTCCCACCTTGGCCTCCCAAAGTGCTGGAATTACAGGTGTAAGCCACTACACCTTGTGTGCTTTACTTTACAACGGGTTTGACACATTAAATTTTCAGATGATGACTTCTTTCTTCCAATTTTGAAAACACAAAGTAATTATTGTCAAGGTACTTCAAAGAAAAAAAAGTGCTTCAAACAGGTAAGACATTAACTCTAATTAAAATTGTTTTAAATAATGCTTTTCTCAACTTCCTATGCTTATGTAAACTGAGTTCAGTCAGATGACATGGTTGGTTGCATCCAACTAGAATGTTTTTTAAAATAATTTAAACCAATTTAATAAAACAATAGTCATATGTTTAGAAGCTGATTACTAACTACTGACAAGACTAGGAAATAAAATTCATTATCTTCCATAGTACAGCTAAGGGTACATCACTCAACAGGCATTGCCCAAGCATGGTTTAGCTAGGTTTCAGATATGCTAACAAATTGGAACAGAAAACTAACTTGAGTTCTAAGAATGGTCCTCTAATGAACTTTCAGGCAGACCCAATACTACTTAGAATAATGCCTATCCAAAAGATATCTACACTTTCAGTAGACTAGATTAACATTAATTGCTCCCCAAGGCCAACCCCCAAATCCAAACCTTGTATCAACCAATAATAGGTAAGAAAAGTGCTGCAGTGACACAAAGTAGTCAAGTAAATTGCCCCTCTATCTTCCCCTCAAACTCTCTTCAACTGGCAAGCACTAACAGTATTATAGAGTCTTTCTGGGTGCTATCATCAAATTTAACAGGTGCTCTGATATTATTTTATTTTATTCTAATTTGGAAGGGCAGGTTAGATTTCTGCATCTTTCAGTGTTCTAAACTATTAGCAAGTAATACTTAATGTTTAAAATGACCACCTTAAATGTCTTTTATTGTCATTTTGAATCAGGAAATCTATCAGTGAGCTCAAATCAATCAGATTAGTAAAAACACTCCAATACTGTGGTAATTCAGTATTCAGAACCAGATTGAAAAAATGGTTCCTTATACCAAAGGCAATTAAACTTAAAAAAGTTTTCAGTTTCTACACCTTATTTGATTTAATGTTCACCAAACCCTGGTATATATATAGTATACACTCAACTGGTTTTCTAAGCAAATTTCTTGGTTTGCTATTTGAAGAACAAGCAGGATTCTCATTCTGCAGATACTCTTGTTAAGGACTCTTTATGCTCTGTTTTCAACTACAGTGTTAAACTTCAAGAAATATTTTGATCATGTTACATAAATAATAATGAAGCAAAACAATAATTCCTTAGATAAAATTTGGAGTTCCCATAAACTTCGCCTAAGTCTAAGTACCCATAACTGATTAGCATGCTACATTATATTTTACTGTCAAGGTGATGGCCAGATTTGCACCCAATCTGGGCCAATAAACATTATTTTACATGGGCTATGCTCTACCTCTCTCAAAGTACTATAACACCATCAGTATCACCTCTTAAATTCCCTCTCTGCTCCATATTCCCATTTCCAGCTATAACATCCTCATGTAAGAGAGACTACAGGCTTAAAAATTAGCTCACTAAAGTATTGAGGGGGGACAAAATAAACTGAAATTAGCTTCTAGAGGGTGAGCCCCTTACAGTACACTCAGAATTTATCATTCCAGATCAAATGGTCAACCAAAGTTTTCATCTGAAAGTTTTCAGAAGATTACATCACTATTTGCAGAAGAAGAATTATCCCAAGTTGTGACAAACAGGTGGCTGGTTCTTCCACTATGACAATGCACCTGCGCACACCGTGCTGGGTTTTTGACCCAAAGTGATATGACCCTGTGCCTTACCCTCCCTATTCATCTGATCTCGCTCTGAGCAATATTTGTTTGTTGTTTGTTTTCCTGGGTGAAAAAAGTCCCCAGAAGGAAACATTTTGCCAGTGTGAAAGAGGTGAAACCAAAAAATGGCAGAAGCACTAAAAGGCATCAAAACTGACAAGTTCAAAAACTGTTTTAAACAGTGGAGAAAGCATCTTGACAAGTGCACTGCATCAAATGGAGAATACTTGGAAGGTGACTGAAGTTTAAACATGTAAGAATAAATACACAATTTTTTACCAATAAATTCTAGCTGTTTGGGGGGTTCCCTCTTGGTACACAGGAGTTATGACCTGATCGGAAATGGGTAGAATTAGAGTTTTATTCACACTGGAGGTCATCTAAGCAATCCTGACTCCATTTTGCAACTTCCATATTTGTAAAATTTCCCTTTAATTGGAAGAAGGAACTGGAGGAAAAAGATGAATAGGACACCTGACACTAGAGTGCACCAAGCAAAATGCATGCCTGATGGGAATTGTAGTCAGGACTAGCCACTGAACACAATTGCCTCTTGAGTTTAAAGATAAATAGCTTGATTCTTGGATTCTCTAAGGACAGCATGAAACTAAAATCGTAAACATTTATTGTAAGAACGGCCTTTTAAAATAATCTGGTCAAAGCCCCTTGCTTTCTTGATGAATTATGGTCAAGGATTAGGTTAAATACCTTCAATCCAAATATTCAAGTACCTACTATGTACTGTGTATTAGTTTACAAATTTGATTTTGTAAAGAGACATTTAATATACACATAAAACATGCTCATCTACTTTACACAGTTCTCTTTGAAGTCTATAAAATGAACGTATTAATGGAAAGAACAGAAATCTAAGCACTGGAACTACTTAGCCAATTAAATACTGTGGAGTTTTATGCAAATCACTTCACCTGTTATTTATAAAGTGAAGGGCCTGGTTATCTTATCTCAAAGGTCCTTCCAACTCCAGTAACAGAACGTTTGTTAAAAAATAGCATTGGGCAATTCGAAAGTCCATACCTGGAGACTAGGAATTTGGTTAAAATAAGTGTTTAATTTTGCTTAGTTTTACAGTAGATTATAAGTAAAATTACTTGTGTGCAGATATAGTACTGGAATGTTCTAAAATGATACTCTACAGACTATTCATCAGGACCCCTCTGATGACAAGGGGAAGCAGAAGGTAAAGAGGGGGACTTCCATTGCTCACTTGGCAGACTTCTAAACTGCCTAATTCTTTCATGGGCATGTGTTACTTTTATAATTACCTTAAAACTCTCATTTCTTTTTAAAAGTGCTTAAATCATGAAAAGTAATGTAATAGCAGAAAGAATGCTGAATTAGAAAAGGAGAGAAAAAACTTCTTGTCTAGCTCTGTCTAGCTTTGAGAGCTTGGGAAGCCAAGTCTATTAGAATTCAAACATTCCAGTTAAGAATGAGACTGGTCTTCCTATTGGGAATATACCCAGAGGAACTCAAATCATTCTACAAAAAGATACCTGCACACACGTGTTTACTGCAGCACTATTCATGACAGCAACTGTGCTGCCCATAAAAACTGGACTGAATAAAAAAAATGTGGTACATACATACAACAGAATATTGCGCAGCCATAAAGGACAAATATATGGACTTTACAGCAACTTGGATGGATTTAGAGTCTATCATACTCAGTGATCTATGACAGAAACAAAGAACAGAGTGCCATATGTTCTCACTCATAAGCGGACCTTGAACAATTATCCTAATACTGTAAAAAAGGGATTGGCAGTAACAGGAAACTACGGGGGGGGGG
>NW_007113526.1:363795-370636 GCF_000164805.1 Carlito syrichta | reverse complement strand
GGGGGGGGGGGGGGGGGGGGTTTGTCAACAAGGGTACTTACATAATGAACATTTGTATACCTAACCCTGAATTGTACCCCACAACTTCAAAATAAAATAAACTATAAAAAAAAGAGAATGAGACTGAGCACTGTCATCATCCTACTGGACCCAGTGTTTTATTAACTGGTCTTAGGTTATTCTCTCACTCAATTATGCAGAATCATCAAACACTGGAAGGAAAGCAGGAACTAAAATGTAAAAGAAGTGTGCAAATTAATTTCCCTCTAATAAAAATAATTAATAGCCACCAAAAACTATCAGAGTTCTGGAAATGTTAAATTTGGTAAAGAAAAAGGGAGAGGATATAAAAAAATAAACCTGGTGAAAACCCAAAATCTATTACTGAGGAAGGTAAATAAAAATATGTGCATGCACTGATCTAAGCTTATTAGAATGCTTTTCAAACGTGTATCAGTAAAGAATTAAATTTTTAAATTCTTCTAAATCACATAAATTACACCTCTGGTAGAGTTAGGATATTGTCTTCTGTTTCCTAATTAATTGGTAAGTCATAGTTTTTTTTCTAAATGCTAATTCAATTATGGATCTCTCTAATGATGGATCTAAATGCATGAAATTACTCTTTCAACTTAACATCCATCCTATATCAGAGAACAATATGATTATTGCATTTTTCTTTCCAGCCTTATGTGATTGTTAACAGGGTCATGTGGTTATCAAAGCTTTCTCATAACTTATTATTAATATGTATTTCTCTATCACAGTTTTCTCCCCAATTCATGGTCCTTAAATAAAATATACTGTTAAATATTAAAATCTGAAATCTCATTAGCACTTATAATTTGCTTAATTTTTAAATTATGAAAGAATTCTCTTTTACTTACATCTCACCTGAAGAGAGAGAAATAACTTATTTTTCCTCCATAATTCTGTTTGCTAAATGCTACAAATAAGTTTGTCTGTCCTCCCAAGCAAATTGCACCTTTTAATTCACTATTAAGTATCAATCACTGAATATTAAACAAAACCTTTGAAAGGCAGACAGAAAGCCTCACCTCTCTGTATCCCTATTCTCCGTTCCTGTGACCCAAAGATTCAAATTGATTGGAGATACTTGAAGTTTGACAGCTCTAGAGACACAGACCACATGACCACCACAAGGGAGCCCTAGTCAAAGCAGCATCCAGCTCAGCCCCTTAGGGCAAGTGTGCAAGCCACTGCATATTAATTGAGAGAATGTGCAAGGATGGGAACTGCTTTCTTCCTCCTAAATAGGCATTTAAATACCCTGCTCGGAGCTTTATTGTGCAAACAAGGTTCATAAAGAAAAATATAAATAGGAATTGCCTTCAAAGTCTAGAAGGCTATTATCTCTGCAGTCTTCTCTTTGTGTCTTGTCCACAAATAGTTTTTCCATTGTTTGCATTTATACTTTCTAGCCCAGAGGCTAAAAAATGAACCATCACTGTTTTTTGTTTCTTCTTTAATTACTTCACACATGGTGGGGAGGAGGGGTACATAACATCAAAAAGAGTATCTGATCTCAAACCAGGCAGAGTGTGGACTAAAGAGAGGTCCAAACTTTACCTGTAGGATGCCCACTTATATACTTAATCCTGAATTGTACACCATATCTTTAAAATAAAATATTAAAAATTATTTTGGCCAGGCTCAGTGGCTCAGCCTGTAATCCCAGCACTTTGGGAGGCCGAGATGAGTGGACTGCCTGAGCCTGCAGGTTCAAGACCCGCCTGGGCAACTTGGTAAGACCTCATCTCTACAATAAATCAAAAATTAGCCAGGCGTGTTAGAGCACACCTGTAGTTCCAGCTACCTGGAAGACTGAGGTGGAAGGATTGCTGGAGCCCAGCAGGTCGAGGCTGCAGTGGCTGGGAGCGGCCACTGCACTCCAGTCTGGTTGACAGAGCAAGACTCCAACTCAAAAAAAAAATTATTTTACATGCAACATTAAGCCTCTATGTCTTATCTTTTACTTTCTTTTTCACTTTTTGGGGGAAACACAGTATTTTTTCATTTCTTTTCTAAGATTAAATGCAAAGGCCTTGGAATCAGATTGCTCTAGCTGCCTCTCAGCAGTGTGACCTTGGACTTATGCTTCTGTTTCTCAATTCCTTTAACTAAAATGAGAAATAGCACTACCATGACCACTTAATTGCACAAGGCTGTTGTGTGAGATAACAAGGCATAAAATACTATACAAGTACTCTGCATAAACATCCTGCCCCTCTCCCTTAAAATGTACTCTTAGCACTTGGCTCTTGGCACTTTCTAGGTCTGTGTAATATAATTCTCTAGGACCCCATTTCCTCAGCTATAAAACCTAAGACAATAACAAAGTTCCAGATATAGAGTGAGACTGTAAATAATATATGTAAAGCATTTAGCATGGTATCTCAACAAAGGCTAATCACAACTTACCAAATATTAGTTCCCTTTCCTTAAAGTTGTGCTACTGAACATCTCTAAGTTTGCTGCTTTTGCTCCTATCATTTCGATTTGTCTTTCAGTACACATCTAAGCCTGTGCCGTGGGTCCCAGGAAAAAGACTTCTTTCTGCTAGTGCATTCCCTCAAAACATGAAGTAGATAGCAAATGATTAAACCCATGCAGCAAAGCTATAGTGGCACCAGAGAGCACCGTAAAGAAATATGCTATAATAAGATTCAGGTATTTCTCAATTTCAATAGTGTGAGATATGCTCTAGTCTCAAAAAATTAACATGAAACACTGAAGGCTACAAATTGTAAATGTTAAAATCCTTGGCAGAAGACAAAATAAGACAATACAAAAGGCACTCACTAAAAACAGTCCCAGGGCAGTTAATAAATTCTGCAGACGGAATCAAGAGCAACTGGAAAAAGTTATACATGAGTCATCATAATGTATAATTTAGTTTTAAATGAGTCTTCAAAAAGAAGGCTCGGGTTTTTTGGGGGGCGTTTTGAGGGTTTTTTAACACTGTCTTAAAAAATCTTTTAAGTCTTAAGACCATGTCTATCTGTAGGCTCGAGAATTTTAGTAAATTCTAATAAGCAGCAATCCAAATTTCTCAGTCATTATTAGAACAACATAAAAGTCTCTATCCTCATGAATTAACACAATCCAAGCTCCATTTTTCAGAACTTTGTCATGTTTCTAAATTTGCTATTTAATGAGACATGATTTGGATTCCCAAAGAACATACTCTTTTCAACACAGTGTCTAAACACAAACCTCAACCATCTACCACTGTGACATAGGCTGTAAAGTGCCTTTGAGGAAAATTCAGTAGCAGCTCAACTGTGCACCATAATAAATGTACATCTAGACAGTCTGTAGTCATTTCTTAGTACAAGCCCATGACTAGTCATATGCCACTCTAGAAAGCAATTCATCATCTGTTATACATTTGGGGCCCAGTGGCTGAGCAGAAATGGACATAAAAGAATTTCTAGGCCATTCTCTAGATCACTCAAGGGAATCCTGCCATTAGAAACTTCTTCATATCATCCAGAGTTGTGAAGATGAACTTTCCTCTCTAGTCTGTCTGGTCTTTCCTTGAGACACCACAATGATATGCCTTTGTTACTGCTGTTTTCCTCTTATGATTTCACCCCAAGTCATCCAAACCTTACAGATTTGTCAAAACCCACTTTAATTTCATGAATCTCCCTTCTTCACTAGAGCCCACTTCAATATCTCTATTTTCACTTTTCTTTATTATCTGTTTAACAGACCAAGATACTAACTATAGACAGTGTCTTACCTGTAATTGCTCTAAGTGTTTATGTCTTATCTTCCTAGTAATACTAAGTTCCTTGGCAGAACTTGGTGATGTTATTTTACTTATGCTATTTAACTGCCAAAGCAAGATTTTTTCATTTTAAAGAACTACTGTTAGAAAAGCCACTCACAAAACAAAGAAAATATTCTGAAATTAGTAAATGAAGTAGAACAAGTGTTCAGCGTAAATAAAACTATCTTCTTGCTTTCAAACAGCTAATAGCTGTATATGCATATATATGAACTGATCTTCATATAATGACTATCTATTCAGTAAAATAAAGCAATGGAACAATAGGCAGAGTACATTTGTATTTTCAACTCCAAATAATAATTTAAATAGAATAAAATAGTTTTGTCTGTTGAAAGGAAAACATTTTAGTTATACATGTTTTAGTGAATTAATAAAATAATTAAATTGCTCTGGTGTGCAAATGATTTACTATGATAAAGACTCAAACATTAATCCAATCATCTCTTGGGCAACCAAGGAGATTCTAAACACTAGCTCCCATACAATTCTATAAAGAGACAAATAATTTTAACAATTTACTTATAATCAATAACCATTTGTATATCTAATTTATAACCATTAACCTTATTAGTGAAGGCAGCATAAGGACTAAGAGAAACAGTGGTTGTGAAACTTAAAAGGCATGAATTTACATCCAGCATCCTATACTTTTGTAGATGTGTAGCTCTCAACTAATTACTTAACTTTTCTGGACACCAATTTCTCTCTTAAGGCAGAGGTTAGCAAACTGTGGCCCCAACGTGAATTCCATCCTGCCACCTATTTCTTGCAAATCAAGCTTTATTGGAACAACCCATGCCTATTTGCTTACACTATCATATATGGCTGCTTTTGTAGTATAATGTCAGACTTGACTAGTTTTGACAGAGACTATGTGCCCCACCAAGCCACAAATGTTTACTAACTGGCCCTTTATAGAAAAAAGTTCACGTGCCCCTGTCAAAGAGTAAAATGCAAACAAACCACATCTACACTGAAATGTAAGTATAAGAATGTGAGGCTCCACTCCAAGCAGGCAGCAGGTCAAAACTATTTCAGAATAACATTAAGACATTAATCTTCTTCACTCTTTCTCCAAGTGTATAATGAAATTTTCCAGAGGCTACGTGACCTGAGATGTCAAAAGACTATATAATACAGCTGTTTTCCCTTAAGCCATACATTAAAGAGATATGCAAAAGTAGTGCCACTTTAATATTTTTTATAGTTAGTTTAAAAAAAGATTACTTATGTTAAAATACAGTGAGTTTATTATTATTTTTCAAGTCAGATATAATTAGCTTTCCTCAGTTTTAAAGTAAATATTGATAAACATAACAAACAAAAGCTCCTTGGGGCCCTTAATAATGTTTAGAGATATTCTGAAACCAAATTACAGAATATGTTATACTATATCTGAGTGCATCACAGTGGCATAATCAACTAGACAACCAGAATAGTCAGGATGGCATAAGAGGCTGGCCTTCTTTATACACTTGGCAGAGTTTGAGTAAACATAATAGAGAGTATACTGAGACAATCAGTGACACTACCATCGTCCAGCACATGGATTAAAAAGAAAAGTCTGACAATTCTTATAAGATGCTCCCCAGGGTACTTGTTAAGAAATTTTATTCAGAAATTTGAAATAAGGCAAAAAAAAAGACAGTTTGCCTTTTCAATACACATAGGAAGAAAGACTCACAGGAGAATCAAGCTAGCCCGTAGGTTCCCAAACTATGCACCAAAAAACACCTCAGAATACTTCAGCAAATCCAAAGGGGGTGTTGTGGAGTATCTTAAATTTTTTGAGGAAAACAAAGCAATATCTATCAAAGAACATGCAAACTACTTGCCCATGCTGGTTCATACTTGCAATACTAGACTGTACTACATTCCTTTCAGTAAAGTCAAACCTTTGTGAAGTTGGCTTTCAGTGGTGGCTGTTACACAAAGTAAAATCAATGTGGACAGAAAATGAGACTACTGGTGTCCAATCTAATTGTACAGTTTAAGAAGTTGTACAGTGCTCAACAGGCATATACATTCTATTAGGAAGTAATTGCAGTTACTGAAGAATAAAATAAATGTATTGTTTCACTATATTATGTGAATTATCTATTGAAACAACTATTAAGTTGTTGGCACAAAAGTACTTATTTAGTCATTTGGATTTAGTAACTGGAACTATTAGGCTTTTCTTTTGGTCTAGGAGTAACACACACACATAAAAGACAGCATTAAAGGCACCATAAACCAATAAGTTTAGGAATTGCTGATTTAGGGGGATGTACTTTGTACAACCTACACTTTACTATTCTTTAAAAGTCAGAGAGTTAGTTCAGTTTTGGATTAACTTAGCCTATTATGATATAGCCCTGGGAATATTAACCAATTTTGTATCTAATCCAGCAATCTTATTTTAATATTCTTTTATAAATTTTCTATAAAGACCTAACTACGCTAATGCTCTTTGAACTGGTATTAACATCATACCCGTTCCTTCACTAATTTATGAGTTATTAAAATGCTTGGCAATTATTTGCTTTATATTTGAATTGAATCCTGATTTTACTTTTTTATAAACTGTACTTCAGTATGCTGAAGTTTTCTGTTATCAGTACATCTAGAAATAACTATTTTTAAAAACCAAATCTTAAATATTTCACTAACTACCTACCAAGCACTTTGGAGAAATGTGTGTATAAGAATAAAGTATCAAAAAGACTTCATAAATACTTCTGCATAAAAATAATGGATATATGTTTATGTTAGAATATAATTTAACTATATCATAATCTGGTTTTCTACATTTTCTAGTGTTCAATAAATATACTCAATCCTTTTGTAATCAGAAATATACGAAATAAACTTATTTAAGTGTTAGGGATGACTTATATATATGTATATATTTTTGAGTTGGTGCCTCACTCTGTCACCCAGGCTGGAAGGCAATGGCAGAAACATTGCTCACTGCAGCCTCGAACACATAGACTCAGGCGATCCTTCTACTTCAGCCTCCTGAGAAGCTGGGACTAAAGG
>NW_007113526.1:326557-363772 GCF_000164805.1 Carlito syrichta | reverse complement strand
CCCAGCTAATTTTGGGGGGGTGGGGGGGTGGTAGAGACGAGGTCTCCCTATGTTGCCCAGGCTGGTTTTGAACACCTGGGCTCACATAGTCCTATTGCCTCAGCTTCTCAAAGTGCTGAGATTACATGCATGAACCACCAAACACGGGCAAAAAAGTACTATTAATGAAAGTTCTAAAAAGTGAATGAATGATATAGAATTAAATTCTCTCTAAGAAACATTTTAGTATTATTCGTTAAAAAGAGGGCTAAGGACAAAAGAATGGTTACATTTGCATAATTAGTAACTTCTAATACCAGACTATGCCAGAAAAACTAAAACTACAGATAACTTATTTTACTTTCAATATCATTTATTTTTTCTAATATTTTTCAATCCATGTCAAACATTCTTATCTAGATCATTCTTTTGACTTCAAGTTATAGAAGTGCCAAATGTATGTAAGAAGAAAGAGAAAAGCTTTCACTTTTGGGGATATCCTTAGGAATGGGTAGGGGGAAAAAAGAAAAGTAAAAAGCAAATAAGTAAACATGCCTCTAGAAGTGCTGAATGATGCCCACCTAAATGAGGAAAAACTTCTGGAAATGTTGACGGTTTGTAAGGAACTTGTTTCTTTCCTCATCTGGTAACTCTGACTTCTCTCTGGTCATTTATTCGCTTATGCTGCCTCCTTTATATCCAAACACTTGGCTCAACCCTATTTAGAACTCTCTCTTTTACATAAAAATATCAAAAAGAAAGTATTGAGTCTTAACAGTCAAAAAAAGGTCTCTTTACATTACAAATCTAAGACTAAAATCAAACCTATGGAAATACTTGGCCTTAGGAAGTATATTTTATGGAAGTTCCATCATCTACTTTTAACGAATGGTTTTTAGAATATAGGCCTTGAATGTGTATAAACATCATCAAATGATTTGAAATAGGGAAAATAAAATGATATATGATGCTATCCCTGAATTAGGATCATTTAATTTTGAAAAGTTGATAGGTATGATTCACAAAATAGTGTATAAAGTGCTAAGAGAAGCTAGGAAAATTTATGAAACAGGCTTTCAAAGAATTGTTTGTCTAGTCATTCAGTCAGTCATTTACACTCATTATCTCATTTAATCCTCAAAACAACTTTTGCAAAGTAGACATCATCATTATTGCCTTTACAATCATTCCAACTCAGAGTTGAGAAAAAAATGTACAGGAGCAAAAACACAATATATGGTGGGGAGTAGACCAGATTGATTATACACACCAAGAGCATCAAGTAGAATGGGAGTTACAATAAAGTTCTAAATTTCTGCTATGTATTTCCAAAGCAGCAGTCTATTGGTTGATAAATTCAGGTCCATCAGCAAAACTCATAATAAGGCATATGTCAATCACTTTCCTGAAAAAGTTGCATGAACATAAAGTTATAATTCCTGAGGTCAAGATTTATAATTCTGAATATGTAGAGTGTGGGTCAGGACAATAGACCTCCATTCACCTGACTTCCTGAACCTGGTGCCACCCAAGCCTCAGCTCCAACTTGGTTCCTCAGTAACTTCAGTTGCTTCTGAAAGTGTCTGACTTGTTCAAAGGATTTATGGGGGTTAATGTATTCCTCCTTAGTCAAAGAAGATCAGATATACAAGGCATCAATATCCTAAATGAAGGCTGCACCATCACGTAACCAGAAGAATTAAAAAGAGCTCTGAACCATGGAACGTTTGAATTTTACAGCAAATAAAAGCACAAATACAGACTCCTCGGTTTTACAGCACCTAAAGAACATACCCTACATTGTACTTCAAACACTGAGCCAAGTTCAAACATACCAATAATATCCCTTAACAGAAGAATCCTTTAGTCTGACATGAACTTAAGTATTTTATTAATTTTTAATGGGTATTTTCAGCTCCATGTATTTGTAAGGGTTAGGAGAAAGAAGAGGCGTCTCCAATATTAAGGTTGTGTCCTTTGGTAATTTACCTTTGTGAACTCACTTAAAACATGCTTGAAAAGATCAAAGAATAATGCAAGACAGTACATATTCAGTTTATTACTTATCATAATCATGTGTTCAAGTCAATATTATAAGTTTTTAAGAATAAATGGAGGACTGCAGGGATAAGGCTGAAAATGTATACAATCCTAATTTTTCCATTTTCACATACTGTCATTAGGCGATATCACAAAGTATTGTTCTTTCACTAAGGAAGTCTAGTTGAGTGTGATATTTCTTTTCAATAGTGAAATCAAGGTCTAGATATATTATTAATTCAATGAAACAACAAATCATTAGCAGAAGGTTATTTAAAAGACATGAACCATTTCTAATATAAAGCTTAAATTCTAGTTTTTATAATTCATGAATAAGAAATAAAGGTTGAGAAGCTGACATGCTACATTGAAATTGTTAAGTTTTAAATCACAGATAAACCCCCAAATTTACCAGCCAATAGCTCAATCTTCTTTTAGTAAAATGTACCTCCTATATACAGTCATTTTTTCAATCTCAACTAACATCAGAATATGCTAGTCAACTGTCTTCAATTATATACAGTAAAATGTTCCTTCATTTCCTCTTACATTCTCAATACCAATCAACGCTATATAATCAATACTACTCAATTTCAGGAGTATGTAATTATGCTACAAATGTTGCCCAACAATGTTCCCTCAGGGTCTTCTGTGTGCAACCGATTAGAAAGACCTTCTACTTTATACACCGCATGTTTCAGATCTCAAAATGTGTTCACGCTATTTCTAGTACAAGAATTGCAATTCGCAGTCCACCAGTACAGGGTACAAAGTCCAGTAGAGTAACATATGTTTTCACCTAAGGAATAACTGAACTAAAATAAGCATCATAAAGAGTTCAACTGCTCCAACTTGAAAAAAAAAACACTCAATAAATAATACTGAATAAAATCCATGCAAAATAATAAGAATAAAAAATTTTAACCAGTTATAAAATATAAATATTTAAAAGGATTTTTTAACATAAAGCAGGTGAAGAGAATATTTCATTGTAATGACATAATTCAGCATTTTGTTTTTAAGTTAGATGACTTTCTAGGTCTCATTTTCCATTTTGATCCTAGAGTACACTCAATAGATTTACAAAGGAAAAGTATGTTCCATTCATTTCAACCCAATCTGTGATATCCTTTGTGCTGGGAATTATAGTAGATGTTGAGCAGAATAAAAGATAAAATTACGATGTACACTGGAAATCAAAATAAATGATTTTGTTTTAACGCTTCAATTTCGGAATAACGTGGAATAGAGAAAGGAGCAAGGAGACTAAATTCTCATCTTACATAGTACAAATTCAAGAAGACTAAAATTAAACCACACGCACACACACAACATAAGAATAGCAGTATAAACATGCTATTGGTAAATTTAGAGGCAAAATACCAGAAGAAACAGCTAGAGAAGTTGCCTCAGGGGAACAGCTGAAACAAGGGAGATCAAAGTTAACTTGAATTGCTGAGGACATTAGAGAGGGTGGGAGAGAAAGAACATGAACAAAGGGAATGAGTTTACTGTGTTTGAATTGTTAAGGGCAACTCTGGCTGGACAAAAAGGCTTCTGCTCTGGAGCCAGATGAGGTTTGGGCAACTCCTACACACAACTGACACCACATTATGTTTTTATATCATAGAGTACCTCGTCAAAAGTAGTTTAACTAAAGTATACACAAGGGCAGAGTGACCAGAAACCGAAGAAACTCGAAGTCAGAAGTCATGGACAGGCAAAAAACTGTAGTAACAGACTAGATATGAAGATTCTGCCAAGGAGGCAGCTCCACAGCTACAAAGGAAATTATATTAGATCTTAGCACTCACAGCTTTCTATGATATTCTTTAGCCATACAGATCAAGTTACTAACTTCAACCTTATAAAACTATTAATAAAATCCTAGAGGAAGCATGCAAACCACACACTCAAATGACAGATTCTCAGAGATAGATCCAATAACTTCTAAGAACCATACTCAAAGTCGTATTTTTATAATATCCTTTAACACTCCTCAACAAATAATTAGTCTAATTATTATAACAACATTACGCACTCAATTTTTTTCCTTTGACTCCATAAAGGGTTGACAATAGAACCACACTGCTAGTAAACAAACTCATACAAAAACGAAGGCGATTTCAAACGTTCAGTAAAGACAAGTTTTTTTATAATTAGAAAATAGTTCATGTCAATATTTTAGGGACAAAGTCAATATACAATATGACATTTATTGTATTGCCATTATTTAAAAGATTTATAACAGAAAGACATATCTTATTTAATGCAAATTGTATATATTAAAAGATTCATAAATATTTGAATAGCAAGCTTCTTCTAGTGCAAGAAATAACCAAAATAATAAGAAATTATCTTTACCCTTTTTTCTAAGTATTACAAATACCACTTTCACTATTAATGGCAAACAGCCATCATTAAACAACAAGCACATGCTAGGTCCTGTATTAGCCACTTTGTGTTATCCTATTTAATCCTAAACAATCTCCATTCTATAAAAAAAGTAAACCAAGGCTCAGTAATTTTTAGTTAAACGAAAAGCAGTTATGTTATCTTTTTCTTAACATTTTAAATTACATTGCATTAAATAAACAAGAGTAACTGTCAGGAAAAAAATATGAAAACACAACCAAAAACAACAATCTGAAACTATATTATTAACTTTCTTTTCAGAAATGAACACACTTATCTAAAGGGAAGAAAAAAATCCTGAAATCTAACTCTACTCAATAATGCTTTCCCCTGGTGCCAACTTGCCACACAGATGCCACAGTCGAAGCATCTTATCATCCTGATCACACCTTTCAAAGAGAAGACTCCATTCACTAACAGTATACTGTCAATCAGATAGAAAGCCCTGTCCAGAGCTCCTCCACTGCTTTCACAATCCCATCACATTTATTTGCCTTTTAACTTCAGTCACTCTCACACCTGCCTTCCTCCTACTGGTCTGTCTCATTTCTCATCCTTCCTCATTCGCTAAAAGAAGTTAGTAAAGGTTATTAAGGAACATTTGTACAGAGCTCTACAAGTGCCTCAGGAAAAGGCTTTATATACATGTCAATTCAGAAAATAATAATAATAAAGACTTTTCATGTTTATGCATTTTTAAAACCTATTTAATGTTTATAAAATTTGAAAATGTGTATATAAATATTAACACATAAAACAAAATAAAGTGCCAAAGCCATTAATAAATAATTGGGGGGAAAAGCACTATCACCCAACATTGGAATTATTGAAAAACAAGTGTTAATTTGTCATCCATTAAGTAAAATATTAAAGTGAGAGTCTCAGAGCACAAAATGATTCAGCCCCCAAGGCCAGCCAATCCCATTTTAAAGAACAAATAATGTAAGTCTAAGAGAAGTGTAAGTAACAAGAGGATGATAAAACAATTCCAAGATTTATTTACTAAAACACACATCAGGTAGTGCCATAATAGCTCCTTCTAAACGAACATGACACTCCCCTCAAAACAAAAACAAAAAAAACCCCTATAAATTCTGAAGAAGACATTACAATCTGCTGAAAACTGAGTTACCAAATGCAGGCAGATTATAGGAGTGGGGTAAGAGTCAGTTGGAATGAGAAAATGGCACTAAACGAATCATCCTCATCCTTGTCCTCACTGTCCTTGTCATCATAGTCATTGTCCACTCTTCTTCCCTTTTTAAACACTGTGTATGATGAGAGCAGATTGAACCACATAGAGTAGCTAAAACAGAAAGAAATCCACCTTGAGTCTTACTGGCTTGAAGAATCAGAGGAATGAATTCAAACAGGCCACAGATGCTGAAAATGAGAATGAAAATCCTGGAAAGGAGAGAGTAAGAGACACAAACTCTGCCCAAATCTCTGGCTGACTCCTAAATAATGGGCAGATTCTCAACAAACAGCAAAGGCTAAGACACTGGTTCTCAACCGGGGGTGACGGCCTCCCAAGGAACATTTGGCACTATCTGAAGACATTTTGAGTTGTCACGACGGAGGGAAGAAGGTACTACTGGCATCGTATAGGTAGAGGCCAGGGATGCTACATCCTACAATGCACAGGACACACCCCACAACACTTACACAGCCCATGAGTCAACAGTGCAAAGGCTGAGAAGCCACAGGCTAAAAGAGATGTCAGCTTCTATCCAGCACAGGAGAGACAAGAGTATGGAGTTTGAGTCCGGTCAAAGTTAATTGCCTTTAAAAAAACAACAAAAAAAAAACCCTAAATCAACTATTCAGAAATAACATAATCCAAGGTCTCGAAAATATATAATTTATAATGTTCGGAATATAATTCAAAGTTATTCAACATGTGAAGAAACAGGAAAATCTAACTCCTAACACAAGAGAAAAGACAGCCAATGGAAAGTATCCAAGTATTTTGTTTAGTAGCCAAGTAAACTAACTTAATAATATACAAGAAAATGTGCTCATAACAGATAAACAAATATAAATCACAGTTAAAAATAAAAATTATTTTTAAAAAGATCCAATCGCAGGGAACTGAAAGCACAATATTAAAATATACACGTCCCAATGTTTTTATATTAGTTACTTCTTTTTGGATCGGCCTTTTTTAATGCCCATGCTACAATAATTTTCATGATATCTCTTTTATTTTTATTTCTTTTAAAGAAATGAGTGTCTTACTATATTGCCCTGGCTGAACTTAAACTTCTGAACTCTTGAGCTCAAGCAACCCTTCTGCTTCAGTCTCCCAACTAGCTAGGGCTATAGGCATGTGCCACAGCACCTGGCAATTTTCACTAAATTTTGACTATAATTATAAAAACTAGAAAAAAAATGGAAATGAAAAGATGATACCTGCCAACCAAGCATTTGATACTAGAAAACCAATGGTTCACTTTGAAAATGTATCATAATAATACTATGCCTTTTAGGATTACTAATCTAAGTAGCAGATAATATGATAGACTATCACAGAAACTTAGAAATAATAATCTCAAGATTTTCAAGTTTTAAGTCATACTAGAAAACTAATTTATACAAAGTGTGGCTGAAATTTTCCAAAGCTTAGACTCAGTCTGCTATTTGATAAAAAAAAAAAAAACCTACTATGAACAACATCCTCAAAGAGACTGAGATATGAGTAAAATGAACAGTATTTCCTTCATGCTACCAAAAGGTTAATCTTTTGAACCTACATTCATTCATGCCCTGACACTTCATTTGACTTTGTTTTCCAACAAGGGAAGTGGCTTTTAACTAAGATATCTTTTTTTTTTTTGAGTTGGAGTCTCACTCTGTCGCCCAGACTGGAGTGCAGTGGCCGCTCCCGGCCACCGCAGCCTCGACCTGCTGGACTCTGGCGATCCTTCTGCCTCAGCCTTCCAAGTAGCTGGAACTACAGGTGCACACTACCACGCCCAGCTAATTTTTTTTTAATTTATTGTAGAGATGAGGTCTCGCTGCCCAGGCGGGTCTCGAACCCACGGGCTCAGGCAATCCACTCACCTCAGCCTCCCAAAGGCACGGATTACAGGCTGAGCCAAGCCCAGCTAACTAAGATATCTTAAGCAAAGATAAAAATCAGTGGTTAGCTGTTACAAAACTAAGGAATATCTCAATTTCCACTTGGTACCTAAAATTTCCCCTACCCTCTTCTTAATGTAATTATGAACATCATTACCGAA
This sequence comes from Carlito syrichta, assembly GCF_000164805.1. NCBI lineage: Eukaryota > Metazoa > Chordata > Mammalia > Primates > Tarsiidae > Carlito > Carlito syrichta. The sequence continues at coordinate 356,096 of NW_007113526.1, read as the reverse complement.
GTTAACATAATTCCTCTCTCCAGATGTTCTTTCACATTTGTCAAAGTCTTGGGAAGAGTAATATCAAATCCCTTTCATTAGTGAATAAAGGAGTTACTTTATACTCACAGCAAAACTAAACACCATGAAGGCAGCATGCTCTCAGTGGTAGAGGAAAAAAAAAGAAGAAATTATATGGATACATACAGAAAGATATATATATGGATACAAGATGACTAGGCTTTATGATTCTCAGAGGATCAGAGAACACAAAAGCTAAGAGTTTACATAAAAATAATGAGACATAGAAATAATAAATGCTAAAACTAGAGTCCAGAAGGATTCAGTAAGTCCTACAAAACCAAATCATTAGTGAAATATCATTTGTATTTCTGGATGGAGGGTCTAGTGAACAACTAAACTTTGTTTCTACATTAGTTTCTGTTCTCTAGCAGACATTTGTTAAAAAATTACAGCATCAGTATTCTCTTAATCTCTCTAGTATATTAAAAACAAAGTTCATCTCTTACAAGGTATTTCAAATCCTTCTTGAAAGTAGACAATATATATTTGAATATATTTTATGTTGAAACATAAAAATCAATTATTGATGTTTAAACCACAATTAGGACAAATAAAAAAAACTAACAGTTGTAAAGTTTTTTAGGGTATCAAGAAAAAGAAAACTAAATAAGCTGTCTGGAAAGCAAATACTACAGTTGTTTAACTACCTCAGGTTGAAGTCGTCTTTCAGTTTAACATTCTTTTTTCTGTGCATGTTTGAGAAACCACAGCAAAGTACCTGGTATACAGAAGATACTTTAAAAACCATACCTATCATTACTTAATTTTATCATTATCCCTTGCTGATTGTTTCCTCCCTTCCTAGAATCAACAGGATTAATTTGCAGCTAATTGTAACAAATATGGCAAGAACTCTACATTCAGTATCTTCACTTCAACTCCCATTTATAACACAAGCTACTACAATCTGAATTTTACCACTCCCCTGAAACTGCCCATGTTACGGTCACCATGACTACATAACTGCCAAATCTAATAGTCCTTTCAGTACATGCTTTGCATGTCACTACTGCCAGACACAGCTGATTAATCTTGAAACTTTAAAATTCTACAATTCTGGTAGCACCAGTCTTTTCCGGTTATCATTTCTAGTTGACTCTTTAGTCTCCTTTATGCACTGTTCTTTCTCTACCCATTTTGTAAGTGTTGATGTTCACCAAGACTCTAACACTCATCCCCCATCTCACTTTTCACACAATTCCTAAATATATTCAAATGGTGTAATACGTGATATCTTCTGATATCTCTAACTCCATTAGATTAATAACTGAAAATGACTACATATTTTACAGATCTGCCCAAAATAAGCTGTAAAACTATAACTCATGATTAGATAAGTCCAAATTGTCCCATTAATAATCTTTTATGGATTTCCCATCAGCTAGCCCTTGTTAACAGATATGGGGCAAAAGGGATTATATATGTTCAAAGTAAATTTACGAGGAAAACTGAAAAAAAAACAAAGCTACTGATCTTATTTTTCTGGACACTGAGAAGAGACTCCTTTTATCTTTCACAATGGAATTATCTGCTAACCCTTTAGACTGGGATTCTTTCCCTGCCTTCTCATCTGGGCATCTCTAGAAGGTTAAGTAACACAGTTGGCTGGGCAGTAACAGAGTAAGTAGAAAGAGGAGGATGGAAAAGAAGGGTGAGAGATAGAGAAAAAAGGGAGAGAGAAGGAAAGTTCCCAAATAATAAAAAATATTCTCCTACTTTAAAACATTTCTGATATGAAGTCATATCTTGTTACACAAAACCCATGTTTTGTTATTAAACCTAAAGAGTATGCACATTTCTTGAATGTCTGCTGGATAGTCTAAGAGCATAAAACAAAAGTCAGGTGTAGGAGGAGGGAAAATATCCATGTGAAACAACACAGTCAAAATTATCAACAAAGCACCATCAAAATAATATACGCTTGGGGGTTGTATATTTGTGTGCTGTGAGCACACACAAAAGTAATCAGAACATTTGAAAATATGTGAAGCTCTCTGGAATGTTACCCAAGAGCAGAGCAGGTTTGCCCATGAGTCAATAATACCAAGTTAATTCAGAATATGGACTAGCAAGTTGGTATTTGTGTTAACTTAGGTTACGCATACTTGATGCCAGAAAAGCTCAAAGGTCCAAGCTGTTATTGGGGGCAATCAATAACTTGCTAAAAATGACATGCAAAGATTAAAGTGTACAGATTTCAATTCTGAAGTAATAAAATATGTACTGAAGCTGAGGCAAATTAGAAAACGAGTACCTTTCTAACAAAGAATCTCCACGATCTGAATAATTTCCAAATGATATTCTATTTTATTATTTTTCACTTTTTCAAGTTCGACATAAAAGTTAGAAACCAAAAATTTTTTGTTTGATTTTAGTTGCCACCAATTTTGAGGACAAAGCCAAAATTTTTTCTTCTACTTATTATTTTGCCAAGGATATGGATGACAAAAGATATCAATATAGGGGAAGAGTATTTAATGAATTGCTATTATCTTTTTTAAACTACTTAGTCAAATACATATATAATAATTAATATATTACTAATAGGTACATAATCTTTTAGAGTTATCCTGAATATCACCTCTGACAAACATTAGGAAATCTTTTGGACTCTATCATAAGCAAATGATTTCATTTGCTATCAATCAGAATGAAATTACAGCACAAGAAATCATATGCTATTAACCTAACAGGTAGAACCCATTCATCAACAGTTTTGTCACCACTATTAGATTTTAGCTGCCAAAAATATGCAGTGTGAAAAATCATACTTTAATCTACTGAACAAAAGTATCTATATGCTAGTATTATACTCTTTATACTTTGAATATTATTCCATTAAGTATATTCTTCTTAAATGTACCTAATGGCATCAAATAACAGTTTCCTAAAATATAACTTCATACATTCAATTTGTTCAGCTAGAAAGTTTTCCTCCCCATTGGTCACTTAACTGATATGTACGAAAAAATTAAACTTAGGAAAACTTCATTTAATTCATTTCTCAGCTAAATTATAAACTGCCAGATACATTTCTCATTTAATCTTCACAATATAACCCTGTAAGATAGTAATTACTATTTTCAACACAGCAACAATAATAAAGAAAAGTTCAGTTTAGAAAAACAACCCATCCAAAATCCAACACTTGCAAGAGGAGGAATGAAATGTGACCCCAAATCTCTTCTTATTGTAAGTGTTTTCCTTGACAGCATCACTCCATCTATCTAAAACTATCCATCTAAGATATGACTAGGAAGATCCTATTTCAATAATCAATAGGGGGCTCTATTTTTCACTCAGAGACTAAAAGGAGGAAAACTCACCACACCCAATATGTTTTACGATAGCAAATATCAACTTTTAAAATTCATCTTTGAGCCAGGTTCGGTGGCTCAGCCTGTAATCCCGAGCCTTTGGGAGGCTGAGGTGAGTGGATTGCCTGAGCCTGCGGATTCGAGACTCGCCTGGGCAGCGAGACCTCGTCTCTACAATAAATCGAAAAACATCAGCCGGGTGTGGTAGCACATGCCTGTAATTCCGGCTACTTGGAAGGCTGAGGCGGAAGGATCACCAGAGCCCAGCAGGTGGAGGCTGCGGTGGCTGGGAGCGGCCACTGCACTCCAGTCTGGGCGACAGAGTGAGACTCCAACTCAAAAAAAAGAAAAAAGGAAAAAAAATTCATCTTTGGTTTAAATTTTTTCTAATTGCTAAAAATCTCTTCTGAAATACTGTTTCAGAATCATTATTAATATTTCTGCACTGTAAGAAAACAAAGTTCCATATTCAATCATGAATATAAAGTCTAAAATTAATTCACCATTATACCGCTCAGAAATCAGCAGCCTCCTATTTATATCAAATCAAATACCCAAATATATTACCTGTATTATTTTCATCTGGTTTGCTAAAGTTATGAAAACTTTTGAAATCTAAACAAGTATAAAGAATACAAATTCTATATTAAACAGATTGATAACAGCATTTTATTTTTAACATTTTTATCGTTGACATACTAATTGTTATTCCTTCAATCCCTATTTTATCTCTACATTTCTTCTTCATGAGCAAGTGGCTGTCAAGTCAACACACAAACACCTAAGTTTTATGACTGGCTCAGTTAATTTACCAGTGACCAGTTGTGAGAATCCATGTATGCATGCAGAGATATACTAAGAATGGTCAAGAAGATCACTGTGCTAATGCATTCCATGTTTAATTATATAGATTCATAAACATAAAAGCCAAAATTTAATCACTCACTTAATCTAAGTCCTCTGTAGGAGAATGCTAAGATTAAAAATACAAATCCATGGAAAACATTCATTATTTAGGCCAAATCAATATTTACAAAAATCTACTCCATTAAAGTACTTGTAAACAGAATCACATTTTTACACTTCTGTATAAATTTCTACCTTTCTAAAAGCATTATTATTCTCTTCAAGGCAATTTTTGATATACTTAATACCCAAGTTCTACGTAAGTTTCATAATTCCTTAAGGATTTTAAATGTATTAAAAGGGGAAAATATTTTAAAGAAGTTCATGGTGATTTGGCAAAGAAAAACCTCCAGTCCCTAATTTATCTGATTTTTTTTAAAGTATTCAAATTTTCATAAATTAAGTTTGGTTCATGCGGAGATTCCACAAGTACTTCATTAAAGATCTGAGGCAGATAGACTGGGGAGACTACTAATTAATTCCCTGGTAGAACTAAGTAAGTTAAGAAAGTAAAGTTTCCAAAAAAGGCAAGAGTTGCCAGTTGAAATTCTAGCAAACAGAAGAAAAGGCCTACCCTTAAAACTACTATATAAGGCTTCAAGATCTCTAATTTGCAACTAGTAGGTGGGACCTTTGGCTTATGGCAAGTACATTTACAGTAAATTAGGATAAAGATTGTATACCCTACTCATCAAAAATGAAATATTCACCATCAACCTACGATTCCAACTAAGTCTCTGCTATGTTAACAAGTAGGCAAAGTAAATATATTTTGAGGATTTCGTTTTCTGATTCTAGTTTATGTAGTGTCAAGGACCTCATTTAAACCCACACATACCATAAATGATGACTAAAACTTTAGGACTGTTTAGAGAAGCAATTCACAGTCTTGGTTTTACAACAAAGATGTATTAATCTACTTTAAGGGGCATCAGTCAATTCTATAAAAATTACCACTATTTTAATTCACTTCTCTGTTTATAAGTTACGCTATATAGCACTTTAAGTAAGATGAGGAAGGATAATGAAGACAACAAAATAGAATATCTCAATTTCAAACAGTGTAATAATAAGTGATTTGGACATGAGTATAATCAATCACCTTTCTAGTTCAATTTTCAATATTCAACTTAATTTTTTTTTTTTTTTTTTTTTTTTGAGTTGGAGTCTCACTCTGTCGCCCAGACTGGAGTGCAGTGGCACGCTCCTGGCCACCGCAGCCTCGACCGGCTGGACTCCGGCAATCCTTCCGCCTCAGCCTGCCAAGTAGCTGAAACTACAGGCATGCGCTACCATGCCCGGCTAATTTTTTGATTTATTGTAGAGATGAGGTCTCGCCAAGTTGCCCAGGGGGTCTCAAACCCTCGGGCTCAGGCAATCCACTCACCTCAGCCTCCCAAAGCGCGAGATTACAGGCTGAGCCACCGAGCCCAGCTCAACCTAAATTTAATAAGACAGTATTTAATCACACTGTGACCCAGAAATCTATTTTAGTACATCTAACTAGTAACATTATTAGGAAATAAATAAATAAGCTGCTCTCCCAACACACAAGGCAAAAGAAACCAAAAAGCCAAAAACATTCTAAAGACTCACCTTTTGTTGACTGGCTTTTCATCCTTTTCATAGGGTCGGACAAACCATTTCCCAATCCTAACGAAGTTCTTATCCATTAGGCACCTATAATAATTACATCAAGAATTACTTTTATCATTTAAATTTAAAATTAGTAAGTCACAGAATCAACAATCTCAGATGACATATACCACTGAAAATAAAAACATCACCAATTAAACTGTCAAAATGTTTTATCACTTAAAATTTTTACATTATACTTATGTAAAGAACTCTCCGACTTTGGGCATAGATGTGAAAAAAAATGAGCAGAATAAATTGACTGAAGTACTTCTGAAACTTTTCACACTTTAGAACTATTTCAAATGAAGTCACACTCCTGCATAATTTCAATTCTAGTGTCACTAAGAATACTAGGTCTGTATTTCTTAAGAGCATGTCAGAGTTATTTTCCCAAAGCAACTGACATTCATCTTGCAAGTTTTAATGCTAACTTTAATTTGCTTGGCATGGGATAGGCAATCCTTTAGCATGGATCCCAGTGACAAAAACATAACACAGCTTCATCTACTTAGATATTTTCTTTTTATAGGCACAATAAAGCACTTGATTATGGCTTTGCAAGGAAATGAGGAAACGCAGTCATATTTTCTATAACAAATATTTGCTTTACTCATACCTAAGTTGTGCCCCACTTCTGTTTCCATGCCATTTGTATATGTTGTTTCAATGTTAAATAATAGGGTACTCTTTTTGAATACATGTTAAATGGCAACTGAACCCAACTCATGTAATACCAGTAATGCACACAATTCAACTGAAGTGACAACAATACAGACAGTTATGACCAAGTTTACTAATATGCAGGCAAATGACAACTATATCTTAACTGCCATCTGGCCAACTATGAGATGCCATCAATTGTAAGGAGTATCCTTGTTTTTAAAAATATAAAAATGGGGGGGAAATGTGCAGTTTGGAAATGATAAAATATAGTAATCTCTAACATTATTCAATGAAATGACATGTATTTTGCAAGAAAGTCTGTCAGAACACTGGATGTAATACTTCTACACAAGGCTTTACCTATCAGTAAAAGAACTGTATAGCAATTGTTTATTCAGTATTCAGGCAATTCCGCACATGGCTTTTGTCTCTGTAATATCCACACCATCAAGGAAGATGAAAACAACCCAACTCATTATAGGCTAGATAGGTCAGTAAATAATAATATTTTTCAGTGGCCTCAGTGGAACTCCCTTTGGGCAGAATCAATTTGGATCACTGCTACACCAAAAAGTTACTGGCTTCAACTGGTTTTACATTGTAAATGAATTTCTACTATAAATTCCTTGTTCACAATGAAGAAAATCATTTTCAAAGTAATTCAATCTGTTTTCCTAAGTTTATAAGTTAAAAAAGTATGCTTTGTTTATAAGTTAAAAAAGCATGCTTTGGGGGGTTAAAACCCATATAACTCCCTTTAATTTAGAAGAGGAAATAGGGAACACCCTCCCCCCAAGGGAGAAAGCACTCAGTAGCAAAATTGAAAAAAGTATCTTCACAGTCTATTCATTAGCTGGGACACTTAATTATATTTTTTGGCTACACTACACATATAAATAGGTATTTCCACTAAAACCCTAGAGTTTGATAGCAAGTTCCTCCCTCCAATAACATTATCAGTAACTATACTAGAATCTCTACCACCACTACTGGGTCTGATTACCAGGTATAGTATCTCACTCAACTCTTGCAATAATGATAAAGCATGGGTGTTACAATGTCAATTTTTACAGAAGAAGCTGTGGCACGGTAAGACTATAACCCAGATAACCAACAACAGAGCTGTGATCAAACCCAGGTATCACTAATCACAGAGCCAGGACATTTGACTATTACCACACACTAACTCTCATGCTGTCTCATTTACTCAATTTTTTCCTTATTCCTTAAGCACAATGTACCTTGTAAATTATGGGTCTACTTAATGTGATAGTATTTCTTTACTCTCCAAAGCCATTACTAAATTGAAAGTATATCTTAAAATCAATAATGATGAGAATGAAAGCAATACAGTATGTAATAGGTTTAGAACGACATCAAATACTAAACATTGTCCTCCAGTGACACACATTCTCACTTAGGAAATGCTGTTTTAAAAAATATTCATTCTCTTATATATACCCTTACGGTCAGAATTCAAATGAATTATTTATTCAACAACAGAGAAACCATAAATTTACACAGTATAGAGAGAAAGACCCAAGGCTTAGAGAACATAATATGAAAGAAAAGTACATAAAAAATATGTGACTAATGAAGACGATGTGTTTGCCCTTCTCTGAAGTAAAAGTCACAAATTCTATTTTCTGACTTCATTACAGAAAAAATAAATGGGGTCTAGATGCTAAAGAAGCAATGCACAGCCAAGACTACTAAAAGACAAAAGCAAAAGGCAAAAGGCTAATGAAAGTGCTGAAAGTCTAACTCTCTGTACAAATATCCCCACAACAGATCCTATATCTTCATCAAGCAATGTCAGGAAAAAGTTATTATCGTTAATATACAAAACAGCCATAGAAACCACTAATCCTTCCATCTAAAGCCATGTTTCCAAATAAAAGTCATACATGACCTATGTGATTTTTCAATTGCTAATCAGTTTCAATGTGATCAGTGTTTTCCCATACAATGAAAGGAAAGCATGACAGCACAGAATTGCAGTGAATAGTGCTTTTACTCAATTTTGTAAGGTGCTGGGGTATATACACGCAGTCCCTCCCTCCAAGGTTAGGCAATATAGAAAGTCTCACCACCTGCTTATGGGAGGAAATAAGAAGAGTAGGATACATGTCTTTGCTAAGGAAGACAGCTACTAATTGATACACTAGAGTATGATAACTCAATTAAAACAAGAGGCACAAAGTCCTTGGACCGCAAACGTTTTTGGGACATGAATGTACAATTTTTAAAAAATTAATGAAAGTCTTTATAAATTCTTTCCTCAGAAAAATGTGTGGAAGAAAACACTGCACACAATTGCACAGGATGAGTGAAATATCCAAAGCACATCCGAGGCTACAAATTTCTGCACTAAATACTACCACTAATCATTACTAACTTGCTTTGGACCAGAATCCCTTCCCTGTCCCAATGTACCCCTTCTCCTCTAATTCAAATTCTATTCTTCCTTCTGGTCCCAGATAGAGTCTCACAGTACTCTAACATCTACAAAACAGTACTTTCACCACTGAGTTTTAATGATTCAGTTCTACAGCTCTCTTCCTCCATACAACTATGAGCTCGTTGGGGGGAAAAACAGTATCTGTCTTATTCACTGATAATATTCAACAAATATTTAAGTGTCCATTATATAATATACTTTGTGTACTTGCTCTGTTCTGATAGGTGCTCAATAAATATCTGACAAATGCATGCTGTATACCAAGGAGTATTTTCCTATTCTAAATTAATGTTGCTATTCTTTTTGTTTATAACCACTAATTATATGTAGCCTTAAACAGTTATCAGAATCGTCTTGTGTGTATATATTCTCACCACTGAGAACACAGCATCTACATATTTTACTTTGTTACAGCTCATCATATCCCACTGCAGATTAAAATCATAATAGATACTCAACAAGTAGGGAATCACATAGTTACTAAAAATGTTAGGACGGATGCAGTGGCCCATGCTCATAATCCCAGCAGTTTAGGAGGCAGAGGTGAGAGGCTTGCCTGAGCCCTGGGATTTGAGACCAGTCTGGGCAACTTGACAATATCTCGTCTCTACAATAAACCAAAAAATTAGGCAGGCATGGTGGTGCATACCTGCAGTTCCAGATACTCAGAAGGCTGAGACAAAAGGATTGCTTGAGCCCAGCAGGTCAAGGCTGGGATAGCCATGAGCATATGACTGCACTCCATCCTGGGTTTAGTAAGACCAGCACTACTGCCCAAATGCTTTAATTATATTTGAAGAACATAATTGAGCAAAACTTTTAAAGAGATATAATTTATTACAAATTATGTCAGAAATATAATTTCCCCTTCTTTACACTCTAGTAAAAATTTTTGTATTAATTTTGGGGGACAAAATTTGTACTTAACTTCACAAATAAACCTAAGAGACACAGTCCATCTGCCAAAAATTGTTTCAAATTGTTTCAAACATCATATTAAGTAGTGCTAAGACTACTTATCAGTTAGCCCTGGTTGTCTATTCAGTAATCCCAATCATTACTATTGAGATTTTCAAAATTACTTCCCTATTAAGATATGACACAGCCACACATGGTGGCTCATGCCTGTAATCCCAGCACTTTGGGAGGCAGAGGCGAGAGGACTGCCTGAGCTCAGAGGTTCGAGACCAGCCTGGGCAAATTGGCGTGACCTTGTCTCTACAATAAATTTAAAAATTAACCAGGCGTGGTGGCACATGCCTGTATTTCCAGCTTCTTGGAAGGCTGAGGTGGAAGGATTGCCTGAGTACAGTAAATAGAGGCTGCGGTGGCTATGAGAACGCCACTGCACTCCAGACTGGGCGACAGAGTGAGACTCTAACCCCCTCCAAAAAATAAAATGACATAATGCTGTAAAGTAGTACAATATTATCTTGCAAGATTATTTTATATGATGCCAGATTTATAAAACGTTCTTTAAGCAATGGTACTAGGAGATTATTTCTCTTCCCAACCCTCTAGCACCACCCCAAAAATCACTATTCCAAGAAAAAAGAGCTGCTGAAAATGAAATCAGGTTGCGTGTGTGTGTCTATGTGTATACCTAATGTTTCTGTCATGTCATATGGGTCTGAATAACTAACTACAAGTGCAACTTGATTCTGAAACTAGCAACCCCAAATTGTAATTCCAAAGCCATGGGCAGACCTGATATAATATTACAAATTCCACAGGAGCAACCATACCCTATCTCAGTAGGCCATTTCCTGAATTGAGACAGTTGAGAGGTATGAAAGGAAGCCCACTATTAGCTCAGGTTTCTTCTGTGACCCTCATATTATGCGGGTATGGCAGTTTTCATAGACTAAAAAGTTCAAGCATACTCAGTGTTTCTCTACCATATGTTCAACAAAACTGCATCTCAGTGTTATATAGTTACAGAGCTGCTCAAACAGACCTCATTTTACTTGACTTCATACTAGAATATCCTCACCAGCACCAAAGTCTTTTCCTCACCACTTCAACCTAGACTATACATCTATACAAAGAAATCTCCTTCCTAGAAACTGCAATGCTCCCAATTCCCAAATAAATTAAATCCATATAACTGAAGGGCTGAAGAAATTTTTTTTCCAACTGATCCCTACCTTTTCATTACTTTGGGCTCCTACTGTGCCCTACTGGATGCAGTCTCCTATTGCCAGGCAATCCCTATTATTACCATCCTCTCTAACATGTCTCTAAGGTTAGACTCTTTTACAGGCCTAATTTCACCTGTAATATCCATTCTAATGCAATTCCAATAAACTAAATGTCTCCTCTAGCTTCAGACTTTTAGTATCGAATCCCATTCTCCAACCACAAAAAGTTTACTATTTATTTAGACTAAATCTCACTCTGTCGCCCAGTCTGGAGTACAGTGGCATGATCATAGCCTACTGCAGTCTCGAACACCTGCATTCAAGCAATTATCCCGCCTCAGTCTTCTGAGCATCTAGGAATACAGATGCACACCACCATGCCCAACTACTTTTCTTTTTATTTTACTTTATTTAATTTTTTTAGACACAGGATCTTGCTATATATCCCAGGCTGGTTTCAAACTCCAGGTCTCAAGTGATCCTCCACCTCAGCCTCCTGGGTAGCTGAGATTACAGACACAAGTCACTGCTCTCAGCTGAACTTTTTTTTTTAATCTAAAGTTATAATCCCTTCCACTGGCCTAAAAATAGTGAATAAATAGATAGACTGATAGAGTAATCTTAGAATGAGAGTAATCTTAGAATGAGCATGTCTCTTTCTAGACATTTACATTAGATATGTGCTTTCAGTCACTTGTGTCTGTAATGTTTTACTGTCTCTCCCATTAAATCATATTCAGTTTAGGTCAAAAGACTCTCTCTCCAACTTCCTTGAGAACTGTAACACAGTGGCATTTGAATAAAATAGGAATTTACTGATTATTTATTTCTTGCTTCTGTTATCACATTATAACCAAGGACTCTCAATATTACAATATTATATCACCATTTTTTCAACTAGGGCTATCGCTACCACCATGTTCTAGTGAATATATTTAATAATTTGAAATCCCTTAGCCATTACATTGAAAGATATTGCTCATTTGCCCTTTGATAATCACCTCTATTGCATCACAATGAAAGACAGGATTGATAAAAACAATGTCAATTATTATCATAATTATAATTCCAATTTCCCCCCATTATTCTCACTATACTTTCCCAAATAAAATATCTTAACTCTAAATACTAACTCTTGGGAAACCAAGAAGTTCTGGGCCAAAGGCAATTTTACAGCTGTGTTATAAACTACTGTGGGGTGAATATGCTGGCAACTCACTAGTAAAGCAGCACCCAGTGGACTGCTCTGAAGAGTCATTGTATTTTACAAATAAATGTCAGAGCCAGGCTCGTTGGCTCAGCCTGTAATCCCACACCTTGGGAGGCTGAGGTGAGTGGACTGCCTGAGCCTGAGGGTTTGAGACCCTCCTGGGCAACTTGGTGAGACCTCATTTCTACAATAAATCAAAAATTAGCCAGGCGTGGTAGTTCACCCCTGTAGTTCTGGCTACTTGGAAGGCTGAAGCGGAAGGATCACCAGAGCCCAGCAGGTCGAGGCCGCGGTGGCCGGGAGCAGCCACTGCACTCCAGTCTGGGCGACAGAGTGAGACTCCAACTCAAAAAAAAACGAAACAAACAAACAAACAAACCAAAAAAACAAATAAATGTCAGATACCCACAGATTAAAGTCTCCCTAAATAAGCATGGACATGATAAAGCACAACAGCTTCAAAAGATCCATGTAATCTTCTATTGTGCAAAGCAATGATTTGCATTTTAGAGAAAAAAATTAGCTTTCCATCAAAATTAACTGATACATTTTATTCTAGAAACTTAAGTAAACTATCTCGCATAATGCGAACTTCACAGCATTATGCTAGACATTTTAAGTATTCCTACACAGCTACAAAAGCAAGATCTACATAAGTTCCATATGTGGTGCAAATCACTGAACCAATAATAAAAACTGTAGGTTTTTAAGCTGCACATATTTCCTGGCTTTTAAAAACCTTTTCAACCCAATGTTTTACTTCATTTCAATAGAGTTAGCTGAAAAGAATATGAAATATTATGAAGTTATACCATCAATAATAAGAGTAGTAGTTATTAAATCTGCAATACTAACAATACCAAATGAAACAACTTCTGAAAATAACGGTAGGATTTTATTTCCCATAATCTAGTAATAGCCAAAGTACTTTCTCCCTTAATGAGGCATGTGAGACAACCTAAACTTTAAATACAAAGTGTAGCCTTTAAGAATCTCATTATAGAGCCGGGCTCGGTGGCTCAGCCTGTAATCCCGCGCCTTTGAGAGGCTGAGGTGGGTGGATTGCCTGAGCCCGCGGGTTCGAGACCCGCCTGGGCAGCGAGACCTCATCTCTACAATAAATCAAAAAACCAGCCGGGCGTAGTAGCGCATGCCTGTAATTCCGGCTGCTTGGAAGGTTGAGGCGGAAGGATCGCCGGAGCCCAGCAGGTCGAGGCTGCGGTGGCCGGAAGCAGCCACTGCACTCCAGTCTGGGCGACAGAGTGAGACTCCAACTCAAAAAAAAAACCAAACAAGAATCTCATTATAAATACATAACAAAATTTCCCTAAATTGAAAAGACTAATGAAGAACAATCTAACAAATGCATTATTAGAAAAGGGGTAGGGGGGAAAAGGGAGAGAAATTAGCAAAGATTTTATAAAGTAAAAATTAAAGTAGTGGTATTTTATCATTCTGGGCATGTTGCCATAAAAAAAAGATAATCGATCATTAAGAAAATAGAAAGCACACTTACTTTTTCAAAAGAAAGGAAAAATTAACATGACAGCATGATCTAAAACTAAAAACTTTAGAATAGCTAAAACCTCTGAGTTCCTTAAATTCTGACTAAGAAATAACAAATAAAGAGAATACCAAATGAAGTCACTATGACTCAAAGTTTTAAAAACCATGTATAAATACAACCAGACTTGTATTTCAGAAACATAGGTGTTTCAGTATCACAACTAGCACCTGTTTGGAAGACAGATTACAATAGTAGAAGGGGGAAATACCTCAATCAAGAGGCATGGTAGATATATTCTTTTTCCAAATATATGTTATCCTACCCCATCCTAATGACATCAAAGTTGGCAATGTGACTTTGGTATCTCCCTATTGAAAGATGATACCTTATTATCCATTTGACTTTAAACTCTGTGACAAATGTCTTAGCCAATAAATAGCATATACTACTTCTGAAAACAAGCATCAATGGGCTAATATATGTTTTGTCACTGCTCTTTGTTGTCTATCTGGAGCCCAGCAGGTGTGAGACAGGGGCTGCTCTGCCAGAATTAGTCCTGAAGGGGGATATAACTCACAACATAGATTATCACTCACAATAGATATGCAACATTAGCAAGAAATAAACCGCTGCTGTTATGAGCTACTAATATCTTTCTAGTATTCCATTACTACAGCATTAACTGAACCTAATCTAACTAATTTAAAGAGGCCACTCCAATACTTCATGAAACACTTTTGACATCCTGAAGCAGGCCAAATGAAGAGAATGGGACCAAACAGAGGGAAGCCTGGAAGGCTGGTAAAGGAAAGTGAGGAATTCAATATTATATATTAAGAATCACAAACGAAAAGATATCCAATACAGCACATGGGAAGTAAGAAGATAAATTCCATATGATCCCATAGAATAAACACAAAGAAATGAAAATTACAGGAAGACAGATTTCTGCTCAGTGTAAAAAAGACTTTCTCTGAAAATAAAAATAACTCCTTTGGGAAATTGTGCTCACATAACCACAAGTAATCAAGAAGAGGATGTCTGACCATGTAAAAAAAATGGGGTTCCAGAATTAATTGGGTAAGTGCACTGACATTCAATATTGTCTCCAACTCTGAAAACAGTAATATTAGTGCTTCTCTTTGCTACTATTAACAGCAATTAATCACTTAATAAGTTCTTATATGAGAAAAATACTATGTTGAGCCAAATAACCCTTTACCATGTTATAGGGAAAGAACAAGGGCTCAGCAAGCTAAGTCATGGCATGTGTTACCAAGTTAATTGGCAGAGTCAAGACCCAAACTATCTTCTGCCTCTCAAAGTAACCTCTAGAAATGGAAGACCCTGGAAAGATATATAAAATTAAAGTCAAATATGTTGTCTTCTGTTATCTTTTTTTTTTTTTTTTTAGTTGGAGTCTTACTCTGCCACCCAGTCTCACAGCCACCCCAGCATCGACCTGCTGGGCTCCGGCAATTCTTCCACCACAGCCTTCCAAAAGTAGCTGGAACTACAGGTACACGCTACTATGCCTGGCTAACTTTTTATATATTGTAGAGATGAGGCCTCACCAAGTTGCCCGGACTGGTCTCGAACCCATGGGTTCAGGCAATACACTCAGCTAGGTCTCCCAAAGTGCTGGAACTACAGGCTGAGGCACCGAGCCCAGTCACGTCTGATATCTTTATGGAATATGTTCTTGAGTAAGTAGCAGAGATGTTGTTTGTTTTAATGCACAGATGACTGTCTAGATGTATGCAATACAGTACAGGCAGATACTTGTAGAAGAGTTACAGGAGAAATGAGTAAATGAGAGATGAAAATATTTTAAGTCATGTAAAATTAGCATTTAAAATATTCCCAACCTGGACAACATAGCAAAACCTCGTCTCTACAAAAAACAAAACAAAACAAAAAACCAAAAAAGTCAGCCAGGCCTGGTAGCACGTGCCTGTAGTCCCATCTACTTGGAAGGCTGAGGTGAAAGTATTGCCTGAGCCCAGGGGTTGAGACCACCGTGAGCCATGTTCATCATAGTCATGCCACTGCACTCCAACCTGGGTAACAGAATGAGGCCTCAATGCAAACACACATATATACCCACCCACTCCCACATACACATTTACACAGTATCCATACAGTATTACTTCAGCGCCAATCAATGGTAATAAAAAATGAAATTATCACCGGGCTCAGTGGCTCAGCCTGTAATCCCGCGCCTTTAGGAGGCTGAGGTGAGTGGATTGCCTGAGCCCGCGGGTTCGAGACCCACCTGGGCAGCGAGACCTCATATCTACAATAAATAAAAATATCAGCCGGGCGTGGTAGTGCATGCCTATAATTCCGGTTACTCGGAAGGCTGAGGAGGAAGGATCACCGGAGCCCAGCAGGTGGAGCTACGGTGGCCGGGAGCGGCCACTGACTCCAGTCTGGGCGACAGAGTGAGACTCCAACTCAAAAAATAAAATAAAATTATCTTATTCTGTGCAACATATACACTGTTACCTTAGTTTCTGTAGTAAAATTATGTTTAATAAATCACTGCAGTGACATCATTCTGTATACACTAGCAATGGCAGTCTTTTGGGAAGAAGATTGATTTATATGACTCCTGCTTAGCTATAAGCAAGAGCTTCTCAAGGTAGTACATAGAATTCCATTTTAATTAAACTATCCTTATGCTTAAAAAATAAAAAGCAGAAATCATAAATTACTTGTACAGGTTTTGTTAATATGCAAACTAAGGAAAAATAATCCAGAAAGCACAAACATCCTCCAAGTGATATACTCCTTGATGGTCTGTTTTAATAATCTCAAAGCTGGCTTTCATGTCAAAACTCACAATATCCACACACTAGAAATCCAAGTTGATCTTACCTGAAAAGAAATGGATAACATGACTGACAATTGCCTGGAATAAGATAGTAAACTGTATCTCAATAAATTTAAGATGTAAATAGGTTCTTATACATTATAGCAAATGGTCTGCACTATGGGAAGTACAAAAGGACAAGCATGTATTAGCCCTTGTAGCTTCTGCTGACAATGAATAAAAGCAGCTAACAAACACCATTTAAAATGCACTCTTGCCTCATGAGCAGGGTAATTTCCCTTCATAGAACACAGTTACTTAAATTTTGGTGAAAAGAGAAAATTATTATTTTAAAAGACAAAATAATCAGTACAATTTTTTGAAAGAACCTCAAGTCATCCAAACAAACTGTACAAAAGAGATTGCTCATTATGATTTTCTAAAAGAAAAGCTATTCTATTTATTTCAAAGTTAACTGTACTTCAAAATTAGTTCCTATAGGAGGATTCAAACAGATCATCTGAAACTACTTTCATAAAATTTTTTAAAATCCCAAAGTATGCAAAATAGCAAATTTATGAGGAAAAGAAATTAATAATTATTGACATTAACAATATGTCAGGCACTATTCAGCAGACTATGTATAGAGAAAATATAGAATATATATATATATAAGAACATATATACATATAATCCTTAAAAAATTCAAGGTGTATAGTATCCCACAATTAATTTGTCAGACATTAAGGTTTAGTGAAATTAGGATATAACTGTCCAAGTAACAGATCCTGAAATCAAACCAAAGTAAATAACTCATGATTCTTTAGAACTAACCCAACTTTACTGCATGTCACAATTAATTTTCTCATGAGTAATAACTCAATTTGACCTGGACTTAAATTTCTATCACAAATACATGATGTCGGAATAAGTGAATTTTCTGTATTTCTCTTCCTTCTCAGTTTTTCTGCTCCTTTAATTCTCTCCCAGCAAGGAAACACACTACCATTTCAAATACAAGACTAAAAAGAATACAATTCAACCACAAATTCATCAATATTCTTCTGAAAGGAATAAATCATGATATAAAAAGCAACACAGTGAACTACAATTTAAAAAGCTATATATTTTGTTTCATATACCTTACAATTTTATATTAAAAGATTTGTATTAAAAGTGCGTTAATTATTGTACAGATATAAGAGCTTTATTCTGGGATAGGGTTATGAAAACAGTAAATTTTCCACATTTCCTTTAAAAAAAAGTCTGCTTGTACTTTTGTTGTGTTTTGGGGGGACAGAATTATCAAATACAATACTCAAAAGTACAAAACTCTTAAACCAAATCAATAGTTCCACATCCATACTGTACCTTAGTAACAGACAGCCTCTAGGTCTACTCCAAATTACAGAGTTAAGAGTGAAAGTTCAGAATGAGAAATACAGATCTCTAATAGAAAAGGACTTTATGAGTAACTTAAATGAGACAACTTACCAACTGTAGCTCAAGTATCCTGAGCAGTGATATTGAAGTGATATCACCCTAGCCAACAGCTTAGATGAGAAACTAAACAGTATCAGAATGTCGTTTCAACTTTGATTACCTAGAAGTGCAGACCTCCTGCTATTATGATATACAGAGGACACAATCACACTTCTATAGCAATCCTACTGAAAAGCATAACCTGAATTTAAGCAAGAGAAAACTTTCTTTAAGGGTCAACATATGGCTTAAACTCATTAAAAACGTCAAGAAAGAAAAAGAAAGTCTAAGGAACTGTTCTAGATTTTAAAAGATATGAAAACAAAACATAATGTATGGTCATGGATTGAATCTTAGGTAAAACTATAGTGGATGCAACTGAGACAACTGACATCTGAATTAAACTACAAAATTAGATAATGGGCATTTCATCAATGTTAACTTTCCTAACTGCACTATGCCCATATGAGAGAATATCCTTGTCCTTGGGAAATATACACTAATATACTTAAGGGTTAAAAAAAGCATCAGTCTATGAATGGATTAGTGAATAAACAGTAAAAAACAAGCAAAAAACACTGCATGGGGAGCAGGGAATATGGGAGTTCTTCCCACTATTCCTGTATCTTCTCTAAATTTGAAATTCTACTGAGTAACCCCCCCTTGGGTTCCCTCCCTCTGTGAGAGTTTTTCTGTCTTCTCAATAAATAGAAGAAGAAGAAGAAGAAGAAAGAACAAAGAAGAAGGAAGAAGGAAGGAGGAAGAGGAAGGAAGAAGGAAGAAGAAGAAATTTTACCAATATAGAAAGAAACAAGAGATTTATATAACTTAATTTTCATACTATGTGAAAACTTTCTGAAAACTACAAGAAATCCTCTGAGTAGCTAGCAATATTCTTGGATGTCTCCAAACCACTGTCAAGCTGTTCCTTCTCTTACCTTTCTAACAGATTGTGGATCGCTTTGAAGAGCAGCGTCCTACATTCATAGGAAAGGCCATTTTCCCAGAGTCCTTCTTCCACAACTGAAAAAAAAAAAGAAAAAAGAAAAAAAAGAACCAGTAAAAAGGACATCCAAATGAAAATAAAGGAACTTTTAAAGCATTTTTCTAAAGCAAACTTAGTAAGTTAATCTAAACCACCTAATCTCACACTGAAACCAAGATTGAAAGTTAAATAAATACTTGCTCAAAGCTATAAAATACTTATGTACAGAAGGAAGTAATGTGTTTTGATTTTCAAGTCTGAATATAAGGTATGATACAATGTTCCTCCCAAAAATGTCTTACCAACCTGCTTGTTCAAAGTCATTTGAAATTCTCAAATTACTCTTTCTACCTAATAGTGTCACAAACACTAAGTTTGTTAAAGTTCTACTTAAATATAACAAGAATGTTCAAATTAATACTAAGGTTATAATGTGATTTTCAGAGTAAAAATCAAAAGGAAACAAATGTCCAAAAGTGTCAGAATATTACACAATTTTCTTTATATGCTTTGAAGGTCATAGCTCAATAGAACTTTAAAGGACATAATTTTAGGCAAACTGTTACGAAATTAAATTTTACTAGAACATCAAGTTTATTTCCTGAAATTATAATTGTGTTAATGTTTGATATTTTGGGAAGTCTCTTGTTTGCCTCTGAAATATGTTATAACATTGAGCCACAAGGAATCCATCAAGTAAATTCAGCAAATTAACAATGCCACATGCACTCCTTAAAATTTTTTTCTTTTCCTAAATATATAAACAGACATAAAATGCCCTAGAGAAGACAGTTAATTTCTTTTTTAAATTATACTAGTTCAATTCAAGATAGCAAAAATTGAAAAGATGAAAACATTTTCAGAAGAAAATTTCCTCTCCCTTTATTATCTTAACAAAAGCATTCAGAGATGAAAATTTTGACAGAGAATTAAAACACATTAAATCCACAAGGCATCCTGAATGCTTGTACCATACCAGCAGACAAACCAAAATCCATCTCCATATTTTCACATCAGACAATATATGAAAAAGGGTATTTATATTACGCTTTTTATCTATAAGATTTTTTGCAAATTATAAAAACAATTTTTTTCTTGGTTATTTTATTTTCCTGCCTATGTGGCTAATCCTGCTTTACCAAATTTTCCCAAAGCAATCTTTGTCTAAAACAATATATGTTATTTATAGCTAGAGAAATGGAAATAAAGTACAGTAAGCAGACATTCTTGCTAACAACATACAGTCACTGCTCAGGACAGAACATTCAAGTTTTCTACAATTTTCTGAAGGTATCACAAATCTATGTTCTCACACATTTATTTTTTGGCTAGAACTTTTTCTGGCATTGAAAGACAGATAACTCTCAATAAAACAAACATCCCATATTAGTCTGCGTTTCTCTCTTAATGTGAATCACTGACCATAAGGCATCAATAATTTTAAGATACACCACCACTTGGCACCAACA
The DNA here is from genome assembly GCF_000164805.1 of Carlito syrichta. Lineage (NCBI taxonomy): Eukaryota > Metazoa > Chordata > Mammalia > Primates > Tarsiidae > Carlito > Carlito syrichta. The sequence goes on along the minus strand of NW_007113526.1, from coordinate 335,439 downwards.
ATTTTAAGATACACCATCATTTTGTAAATCACTGAGAGTGAAGAGGAAGGTGACAAACTATAACATCTCTCTTATTATTTATGATTTTTACTTTACACTTATTTGAAGAGTTCTTTTAAGCTTACTAAGACAAGTTTATCATATTCTACTACTATCTATACATAAAACAAATATAAGCAAAATAAATAAGTTGAAAATTCCTAAAACAGTATCAATATTCCAAGTACCCCTCTTCTGAATCACTCTTCATCTCAGTCACTGGTGTCAGTATTTTTCTACGTAACAGTCCTTTGTACCATAAAGAGTATTGGCAGCCAGGCTCGGTGGCTCAACCTGTAATCCCCCGCCTTTGGGAGGCTGAGGTGAGTGGACTGCCTCAGCCCGCGGGTTCAAGACCCGCCTGGGCAGGCGAGACCTCATCTCTACAATAAATCAAAAAATTAGCTGGGCGTGGTAGCGCGTGCCTGTAATTCCGGCTACTCGGAAGGCTGAGGAGGAAGGATCGCCAGAGCCCAGCAGGTCGAGGCTGCGGTGGCCGGGAGTGGCCACTGTACTCCAGTCTGGGCGACAGAGTGAGACTCCAACTCAAAAAAAAAGAGTGTTGGCAATGCAGCATTTAAGAGTGCCCCACTCCTAACTCTATAATTTTCTTCCATTGGTAAAACCCATTCTGCACATTTTTTAGAACTTCTTATAATTAAAATCTTTAAATATACTTAAAAATAACAAATCCCATAAATTCTCAAACAGGCTGGGTGCTGTGGTCCATGTCTGTAATCCCAGCATTTGAGAGGCCAACACAGGAGGATTACTTGAGCCCAGGAGTTCGAGATCAGCCTAGGCAACGTAGCAAGACCTTATCTCTACAAAATACAAAATAATTAGCCAGGCATAGTGGTGTGTGCTTGTAGTGCCTGCTTCTCGGGAGGCTAGATCAGGAGAATCACAGCTGCGGTGAGCCATGATGGTGCCACTGCACTCCAGCCTGGGCAACAGAGTGAAACACTGACTCAAAAATAATAATAATCCTAAACCAAATGATAAACATTATGTCATCTGCTTCAATCACCCTTTTAGTTTTTCTTGATATAATTTAAAGCATATCCCACTTATAAATACTTCAGCATGCATCAAATCTTAATCTACACAAAGTCTTCTAATTGTCTCTTAAGTCTCCTTTAATAGAGTACAGTCCTTTTTTAAAATATGCAGTTGTCTTAATGAAGAAACCAGGTTAATTGTTTTATTATAGAATATCTCACATTCGAGTCTGCCTCCTCACAATTTCATTTTACAAGTTTTAATATGCTGGTGCTACCTTGACCTTGTCAGAAGATGTCAAGGGAAAGTTTTCAGACACCAACCAGAACTCTATTTCTTCTTCAAATATTTCGTTAACTGCAATGGTGAGTTCTTATAGCTGTCTAATCATGCACTGTGGAAAACTAAAGAATAAGCATGCATATGCAATGCTAACTTCATCACAATTGCTGCATGGCCAACACAGTTTTACTGGAGAAAGGACAGATATCAACAAAATAGAACTGAGTCCAGAAAAAGACCCATTAATATACAGTCATTTAAAAAAATTCAACAAAGGTGCCAAGTCGATTGAGTAAAAAGAGAAAAGTATTTTCAATAACTGGTGTTGAAACTAATATCCCTGTGTGTAAAAATAAAATAAAAATAAAAAGGAACCTCAAACCACACAGAAAAATAAACTCAAAATGTATCATATGCCCGAATGCAAAACATAAATCTAAAATTTCTAAAAGAAAACATAGGAGATAAATTTTGTGGAGTTAGGTTAAGTGAAGATGTCTTAGATATGACATCAAAAAGCATGATCCATAAAAGAAAAAAATGATACATTAGTACTTCATCAAAATGAGGAAATTCAGCTACTCAAAAAATAAGGGAAAGTTAAGTTATTAAAAAGATAAGCCACAGATGGGAGATAAACAGTTACAAATCACATATCTTAGAAGGATTTTGATTCAGAATATGTTACCTTTTTCAAAAAGTCTCATAACGAAAAAAATTTTTAATGGGCAAAAGTTTTGAGCGGATGTTCACCAAAGAAGAAACTAGATGAATGGCAAATAAACGAAAAAAAAATGCTCAAAACCTCATTAGTCATTAAAGAAATGTAAATATAATACTGAGTGATGTATCACAAAAAACAAAGAACTGAATATCAAATGTTTTCACTCATAAATGAACCTTGAACAATTATCATAATACTATAAGAAAAGGATTGGCAGTAGCAGGAAGTTGGGGGGCAGGATTGGCAGTAGTGGGAATATGCGGAGGGAGGGGAGGGGACACCTCATCAACAAGGGTACTGCACAATGAACATTTGTATACCTAACCCTGAGTTGTACTCCACATCTTTAAAATAAAAAAATTACAAGAAAAAAAGAAAGAAAATCACAATGACATATCACCCATTAGAATGGCTTAAAAGAAAAACTGACAATTCTAAGTGCTGATTAGCATCCAAAATACGGTGTCATATACTGTTATTAGGAATGCAAAAATAGTACAGCCATTTTGGAAAAGTTTACTTTGACAATAATTTATAAAGTTAAACATATACCTGCCATACAGCCCAGTAATATTCCTCTGTGGGGAAATATATTTGGTCTTGTCCCTGATTCCTGGCATACATAACATCCTTGGAATCTCCAAAGTGATATGGCTGTCTTTTATACACTAATGGCTAAAGAGAAGACTGATTGGGGAGTGAGGGGGGAGAGACCAGATAGCCTCAGGATGAGAGCTGGTTGCCAGGAGAACCAACCATGTGACTAGAGGTTTAGAACTTTTAGTACCCATCCCTTACCCCTCAACTCCCCCACACCCTGGCATCCTCTAAGGAAGAGGAAGGGGGCTTTAAGTTGAGTTGATCACCAATGGTCAGTGGCTGAATAAATCAGGCCTACATGACTATATAACAAAGCATCCATAAAAACCTAAAAAGACTGATTTCTGAGAGCTTCCAAACAACTGAACATGCAGAGGTTCCTGGAGGTGGCAAACCTGGAGAAGGCACAGAAGTTTCTACCTACCCCTTTCTACATTTCTTGCTCTGTGCACCTCTTCCACCTAGCTGTCATCTGTATTCTGTATTCTATGTAATAAATCAGTAAACAAACGTGAAATACTTCCATGATTTCTATGAACAATTCTAGCAAATTAACAGAACCCAAGGAGGGGATTGTGGGAACCCAAGAATAATAGCTGGTTGGTCAGAAGCTCAGGAGGCCAAGACATGCCAATGACATCTGAAGTAGAGGGAAGTCTTGGCGGACTAACCCCTCAACTTGTGGGATTTGATGCTATCTCCAGGTAAAGAATGCCAATTAGAGGACACTTAGCCAGTGTCTGCTGCAGAAGTGACTGTCTGGTGTGTGGGGAAATTCCCCCACTCCCTACATTCGGTCACAGAAGGATTCTGTGTTATAAGATAGTAGGAGAAAATAAATTTGTTTCTTCTTATAACCTTATACCCTCCTAGGTATATACACTCAAGTACAGTAAAAGTCACATTAAAAAGCTGCAGCAAATGTTTATAGTGGTTTTATACATATGCCTAAAACTGGAAACCATCCAAATGTCCCACAACAGTAGAGATAAACAGTGAAACATCCATACAATGGGTTACTACTCAGAAATAAAAAGGAACTTCTGATACAAGCAAAAAATATGGATGAATCTCTTTATGCTAAGTGAAAGGAAACCATGTTTAAAAGGCTATAGACTATATAATTCATTCTTATGACATGCTTGCAAAAGTAAACTTTCTCAATGGTTTCCAAAGATGGGAGTGGTAAGACAGGCTAATACCAAAAGTACATGGGAAATTTTAGGACTGATTACTCTATGTCTTGATTGTGGTGGTAGTTATATATACCTGCATACTTTTGTCAAAATGTATAGAAGTACTATTTACTAAACATAGTAAATTTTATTTGCAATCTTTTACTGTTTTAATTTACACAAACTCATTTCACTATTGGTAAAATTTTCTGGATTTGGGCCATCATAAATATGCTGATGTTGATCTCTTAGGTTTTAGTGTTGAAAATGAGAATCAAAAAGATTCCCACTCTAAACTTATATATAAAGAACATGAGTTTTGTAATCCAAAAGATCAAGTGTTTATTTGGTGAATTTTATATAAATATATATCAGACGTTAATATAAAGTTTCAACACCAAATTAATAGAAAATAAGAAAGACAGTAATACACAAAGTAAAATAAATCACACTACATTATCCTCTTAATTACAAAAAGTGTACTACAGCTTGGAAAATAATAAAAAAGTATGAATTACAAGTTAACAAGCAAAACTTAAAATATAAGTCAGTCGAGGTAATACAATGTTTGAATTTCATACGAATATTTAAATTTCCTAAGTCTTATATACTGTACTAAAGATTTGAGAGCAGTCAATATATTTTATCATTAAAAATGTATCATAGCCGGGCTCGGTGGCTCAGTCTGTAATCCCGCGCCTTTGGGAGGCTGAGATGAGTGGACTGCCTAAGCCCACGGGTTCGAGACCCACCTGGGCAACTTGGCGAGACCTCATCTCTACAATAAATCAAAAATTAGCCGGGCGTGGTAGCGCGTGCCTGTAGTTCCAGCTACTTGGAAGGCTGAGGTGGAAGGATTGCCAGAGCCCAGCAGGTCAAGGCTGCGGTGGCCAGGAGCGGCCACTGTACTCCAGTCTGGGCGACAGAGTGAGACTCCAACTCCAAAAAAAAAAAAGTATCATAAGTCAACAACTATGATCAAGAATTAATCACTCTAATAAATACTATCAATTTAGATAAAGCATTTACTTGCTGATCTTTTTAATTTGCTGTCAATAGAAAATGTACTTATTTGTAAAATGAAACATAAATCAGACTATCCTTTAATACTTCATGTTCAGAATTTTCAGAAATCTGAGAGCAATGTGTGTTTCAGTGAATCTCTAAAACTCCAAAATAAGTTAAATTTGCAAAGTCATGTTTGGAATCTAACAACAGATATTTGGTCAACATTAACTGGCCAACAGTTCTTGACTGTGTGTTATGTCTCAAGCACCAGGCTAGAAAGTAGCAATACTTTCAAAAAGCTAACATACGCAAGTGAAAACCACTGTGAGGCAAAAACTACTTTGAATACTTTGCAGAACAGCTACGAAGCATAAAAAAGTCTTATAGTTTCAATTAACAATAAATAACATATACTCAAGGTTGGTTTTCTACCCAGAAAGCAATCTTTCTTATTTTCTTCTATGTACCAAGCTCTGAACAAGCACTTAACAACAACAAAAAAAGTCCTTCTAATTATTTTGATCTTTCAAGTTTTAATTTAAATGCTTATTAATTCCCTAAAAATATAAAGTAGTGGTAAGACTCACTACAGAATATATGTTTAAGTCTAATTATATATAATGGAAGACACTTTGTTGGTCTCAAAAGAGAAAGAACCAAAAGGTCAAAAATCTGTGTACAATGAATGAGAGGCAAGAGTCAACCAAAACAAAGAATTTCAAAATTAAAACATTCTTCTGCTGTTACTTTGTCTATTATAGTCTGATTAAGAATGAAAAAATAAAAAAGTACTATAACAGATGCCAATTTACAAAGAAAAACTATTTTGGCACTAAAGTTATCTAACATATTGTAAAAGCTGTAATCTGAATTTGTTTAAATTGCTTATTCAATATATATCCTCAAAATCAAATATTTAAGCTGCAAGAGTACTACATAAAATGTTTTAGCAAAAAAGACAGTGTTTTATAAAAGAAAATTTTAGATAGCCGTAGTTATTGCTTAGTACCCAGATAATTTTTCAGAATCCTCAAATTGTAATATAACTTCTTTCAACTTTGCAAAACACGGCTCCTTGCAGAATTAATAAGCTGATTTGAAAGAAAAACCATATAAAAGGTTCAGAGGAGAAAGTCAATATGGCAAAATATCAAAGCAGCATATACTTCAATGATTTTGTGTTTCCCAGCAGAGATCTTGGAAAGATATCCCTTCCAATTCCATAAATGAAACTGACATACTTTACTTAAAGGGGAAAAAATGGGGGGAAGGAGAATGGAATAGGGTAGGGAGGAGCATAAAGATTGTGAAGCCTTGAAGAAATTCAAGCTCATGCTTTTAGAATTCAGGTCATCCTGCCTTACACAGTTTAAAAGTAGAATTACTTTCAAAGAATACATATTTCCTCTGAGCTATGATACATATTTCCCTTTAATGTATCATATTGCAGCAACAGCTGAAATGAACGTCTAGACATCAAAAACACTTCTTACTCCCACCTACTGCTTTTTTACCTCAGGCATCAAAACTAATGAAACCTATTATCCAGAACATTGAGTTCAGCAACCACATTGACCATTGCAAATACTGGAGGGGGGAGGGGCTCTTTCAGGGATGGTACTCCCTACTCAGCCATTAAAATGATTTTACATCAAATTTTGCTCCAAACTCCAGAAATACAAATAGATTAAAGCAAGGCACATGAAACAAGGAGATTGTTTCCCAGTTAAATTTCAGTGACAAACTACTAAAAATAAGCACCATTCTGAATCAGGGTTTAAAATTTGTCCTCTGCCTTTGTTTTCAGTCTCTATTTTCAACAAATAAAGTACAATGTAGTACTTTAAAAAACAAAAAACTTTTAAAATTATTTTATAGTAAGAAAACATTTACCAATTTAATTGCAGGGACTGCATCAAAGTAAATAATATTGTAAAGATAAATATATACATAAAAGATTTTGAAGCCTCTACTTTCTTAAAAACTGACTTACCAAACAAAGTTGAGTAACAAAGTAGCATAATGCTACATTAATTGTGAATATAGCATTACACTCGTAAAAAATCCAATTACCTACAACACCATCAACTGATCACAGTTATGCTGCCATTGATTGCCATGTAAAATACATATTTGAAGTCATTAATAACTAACTGGCCTTATTATTTATATCAAATACAACCTGCTTAGAGCTCTGATTTTTTGAATTGCTCTTGCGTGTTGTATATCTGGAATCACTTAAGAAATCTATGTTGGAAATGGGTTTTAATCTTCCCAATGTCAATTAATCAATCAAATAAGAATCAGGAACAGACAACACTTATCAAAATGCTTCATTTATATTTACCTATTTGCAACGTTAAATGATTACAAATATTGACAATATCTGGCAGATAGCACAATTACAATTCAAAATTTTAACAGTATAATATCTTCTTGAGGAATCTCTAACAGTATGGTTTCTCTGCCAGTTGCAAGATAACTAGAATTTTAATGGTGGTTTCTACACAGTATTGTAGCAGCTGAGACATGACCCAAGTTAGCATTTCAATGGATCACAAGATTTCATGTAAAGCCAACAAACTGTAAATTGAAGGAGAAGATAAAACTAAATTTTTAGATAAATTGTACAAGGCCTTCAAAAGACAACTGTTACAGAAAACAAGCTGCAACGTTAGTTTAATAGTGGCACACTGAAAAAGAAATTCTCCACAGTGGCTGTTACTGATTTCTAAACACCAAATTTGCCCCCACTTACTGCTCTTTTCAAATATTTTTAATTATTACTGTTTAAAATGATTAATATGCTTTAAAATGTACAAACAAATGAGGCCCGAGTAAGACAATTATGAAAATTAACAGTTGCCAGGCTCGATGGCTCAGCCTGTAATCCCAGTACTTTGGGAGGCCGAGGCAAGTGGACTGCCTAAGCATGCAGGTTTGAGACCAGACCGGGCAAGCTGGTGAGACCTCGTCTCTACAGTAAAAAAAAAAGAAAGAAAGAATGAAAGAAAATTAACAGTTTTCTTTGCTGCCATAATAACTATTTTTCCTTTACCTGTTTGTATATTTTCCAAGTTTATTCAATGAACATGCATAACTATTATAAACATACATTACATTTGAAATAAAAATTTTAATGAGGCTATTATTTATTAAACAAGGCTACATGTTCAGAAATTACAAAGAAGATCAACATCTTTACAACAGAAATTATCACAAGATAAATTCTGGGAAGGAAAACCAGACACGTGATTCAGTTAGAAAATTACATTTAAATCTATCAATGCTACAAATACACATTGTATAAACTTCCTCTAGGAAGATTATTTTAATAAAGATGACTCACTATTGATTTCAACATTGGCACAACTGAGCAGTAAAAATTTAAAATATCTCCTTCCACTCATTTAGACACAAACTGATTTAAAACACACACACACACACACACACACACACACACACACGTGTACACACCAGCTTGCTACTAAAATTCTGACAGGGCAAGTCCCCAAATTGCCTTTTACACTAAAGCTCAAACAGTTGTCTGTCACTGTTATTGCTGTGAGTAATCCTTGCAGCTGTAACTGTGTGAAATGCAGCTGTCTCCTTGGCATTCCCTCCCCACCCCCACTCATCCAGCATTTCTGTTCTTGCTACAATAATCTTAAAGAGCATTTTACAGGAGGCTTAGCCCTGGCTGAGGGCACTTTACTGCGTGACCAAGAGAACATGGAAACACGATTCATTAGACACGCCTGGAGTGATAACAATGGTGCTGCTTCTTACTGCCTTTCATTTCGTACATCAGGCTGAGACTAATGCATTCTCGTTACACAACAAGCACATTTATAGACAGAAAAAACTGTAATCACCTTTGATTAAGAGACAGCATATTTTTCCTATATGAGCCGCCAGCCATACTGACATAGTAATTATTTTTTAACTGACAGGTTAAAATAGCAAATGTAGCAAAAATAACATCTGCTGAGAGGTAGAGAGAGAGAGAGAGAGAGAGAGAGAGATGGATGGAGGGATGAGGGGAGGGAAGG